>NW_026904024.1:0-240000 GCF_024500275.1 Phycodurus eques | reverse complement strand
GGCTCACGGCCGACTCTTATCGTCGGCACACACTGGCTCACCACCGGCTCACCACCGGCTCACCGCCGGCTCAGCCTGGCTCACATTGCCGGCTCACGGCCGACTCTTATCGTCGGCACACACTGGCTCACCACCGGCTCACCACCGGCTCACCGCCGGCTCAGCCTGGCTCACATTGCCGGCTCACGGCCGACTCTTATCGTCGGCTCACACTGGCTCATGCCGGCTCACCGCCTCACTCGCGAGTATTTTGTTTCGGTTATTGGTAGCGATGTTGTGTTATGTTGAGACAACTGTCAGAGCTTTATAAAGTGTTGCATTTGATATTTATGTTTCCAATTATCGTCAGCTCATTAATTCGTTAATTTGAGAAAATTTTGCATTAACAGTGCTCAAGAAGGAGCTCTGAGTTTCAAAACGGTTGGTGACCCCTGGTCTACACAGTCCTACTACACGTTTATGTAGGCAGTTGGAAACAGACCGTTTTTGAGAGAGAGGAAGAGAGTGAGAGAGGCCTTCAGGATCATCATTCCAGCAGCTGACTTCAGAATCATGACCTCCAGGCTTTTCGTCACTGAACATCTTGACTGAAAAAGGTTGTCATTCATGAAAATTCAGCTCATTCATTCATTCACCTTCTGTTCCGCTTATCCTCACGAGGGTCACGGGCGCGATGGAGCCTATGCCAGCTATCGCCGGGCGAGAGGCGGGGTACACCCTGAACCGGTCGCCGGCCAACCGCAGTCATGGCTCTCGGATGAAAGTTAGTAATTACTTCATTTGCCAAATTCGGCAGAGACTTTTAGTCCTTTTATATCCCTCATATTATTGAAGAAATGTTCACTGTCCTCTTTTTTTCAAATTGGAATAAAAGCATGTCATTCCGATGATAATCCCCTGTGCTGTAGAGGTCCTGCGGTATTTCTTTTCGGGTTTCTTAATCCTTGTCCAGAAACTCCGGCAACTTCATTTTGCCCTCAAAGTGTGTTTTGCGACAACATTCCGCAGCAGCCTTGTTGTCTCTCACTAAAACATTTTCCTGCAGTCAACAAGACACAAGTTGGAAAAGACCCATTGAACATTGATATTTGCATGTCGCAATTAAAGATTGCCTATAATTTACCGTGAATGATTTGGTAAATTGATTGACTTCTGTCTGCAGCCAGGTCGGTATTTCCAAGGAGAATCTCTCCTCAATTGCCCTACCTGGATGAATAAAGGTTATATAAATGAAAATGATGTCACTCAACGAATCAAGTCCATTCTCCAATATAACGGTCATCGTTTTTATATTTATGACATCCAGTTGTAAAGGTCAATGTTTGCAGTCGATTTCACCACCGAGTGTCGCCTTTATGAAAAAATTAAATGAACTGGGCTTGCAAAACAAGTTCCAATTGTGTTGCTGTACTCAATTTAACAGTAAAAAAGCAATGTTACGTTCAGCTAAATGTATTATTCTTTTTTAATGGCATCAGGGGTGTCAAACCCATTTTTGTCACGGGCCAGATCGTGAGTACGATTCCCCTCGGAGGGCCGGCCGTTATGACACCGATACCACGTGTCATGAACGGAACGGAGGATAGGACCCAAAAATGCACGACTCCAAAACAAATGGACGCGGAAACAAGGAATGCCGGAACGCGACGACAAGGCGCAACGAACTGGCGACGAGAAAGAATAAACGCAAGGGGTCATTAGGGTGAACGAGGAACAGGTGGTGAAGATGCTCTCAGGAGCAGGTGTGTCCGAGACAGGGGGAAGAAAACAACCGGAACACACACCCATGACAATAGGAATGTTTTATCGTCTCATTATAAAACAGTGGACCCCCACATACTCATGGTTTGGTACCTGCAAATTGGCCTACGCACTGATTTTTTTTTTTTCAAATTATTTTGCAATTCTTTACAATTGAGCTGCATTTGTCAGATCCACCAAGTACTCTCCTGCCCGCCTCTCTGATCACCTTGCCCGAAGCGGCCCAGTCTTCCGCAAGCTCCTCCCGTCCACCGAGAGCCCGTCTCACCTCTTCCCGAAAAGCCGCACAACACTCTTCCTGTCTCAGCTTCCGCCACCTGGTTCTCTTCTCGGCCTTTGTCTTCCTAATCTTCCTCCCCACCACCAGAGTCATCCAACACGCCACCATCCTATGCCGTCTCGCCACACTCTCCCCTACCACGACCTTACAGTCGGTAGCCTCCTTCGGATGACGTCGTCTGCGCAAGATGTAATCCACCCGCGTGCTTCTACCTCCGCTCTTGTAGGTCACCCTATGTTCGTGCCTCTTCTGGGAAAAAAGTGTTCACAACAGCCATTTGCATCCTTGTTGCAAAGTCTCTTTTCTCTCTGCTGAAGAACCCGCTTTGCACCTCTTGAATTTCAGGCGGACGGCGCCGGTGGCGGACGTTGTTAAGCCCGGCCACGACCGATCCCATATGGAATTCTTTAGACGAACGCTCGTATTTGTTTGGCAAAGTTTGAAGTCAGATGTCCTTCCTGACTCAACCCTCTGCATTTATCCGGGCATATACCGGCTCGTGCCCCCCATCGGGCTGCATTGTTTTCTCGATATGTTTGAATGTTAAAATTAGGCTTTCCACGATCAGGATTTTTGGGGCCTATCAGCGAGTTTTACAATATGAATGCCTAATAATCCATCCATCCATCCATTTTCTGAGCCGCTTCTCCTCACTCGGGTCGCGGGCGTGCCGGAGCCTATCCCGGCTATCGTCGGGCAGGAGGCGGGGTACGCCCCGAACCGGTTGCCAGCCAATTGCAGGGCACCCTAATAATCCATCCATCCATTTTCAACAGCGCTTATTCTGGTTAGGGTCGCCGTCAAATGCAGGCTGTGATGAGTGGTGATTGGAACATGGTGCGCGGGCAAGGTGATGATTGCTGGAGAGAGATGGAAAACCGAGGCACAAAGCGCAAGGTCCACAGAGGAACTGCAGGGCACAGATCATGACACTGGGGTGGTGTCGTGTCCCCCCCTGGTGTTGCAATACTGAATAGATATTGAAAAACACATTTTAAATCTTTTTTTTTTTTTTAAATCAGTGGTAATGACAATTAGTCATGCAGATTTCAAGGGACTTTTATTTTGAAATCCAACATCAGATTTGGATGGGACCTCTTTTGGTGGAGACCTAGGGTGGTGTCGTGTCCTCCAGAACTGGACTGGTGTTGCGATACCGAAGAGGTTTTTTTTTCAATGATTCTCTTTTTTTTTTACATCACTGGGAGTAATGCAAAGTTCAGGGGACTTTTATTTTGAAATGCAACATCAGATTTGGATGGGATCTCTTTTTGTGGAGACCCGGGATGGTGTCGTGTCCCCCAGAACCGGACTGATGGTGCTACACCGAATAGACCTTTTTTTAATGATTATTTTTCTAAATCAGTCGTAAGGACAGCAAATATCAATTTTTCAGGGGACATATTTTGAAATGAAACATCAGATTTGGAGGGGACCTCTTTTGTGGAGAACTGGACTGGTGTTGCGATACCGAAGAGGGTTTTTTTTTCAATGATTCTTTTTTTTTACATCACTGGGAGTAATGCAAAGTTCAGGGGACTTTTATTTGGAAATACAATGTCAGATCTCCTGCGATTGGCTGGCGACCAGTTGGGGGCGTACCCCGCCTCCTGCCCGATGATAGCTGGGATAGGCTCCGGCACGCCCGCGACCCGCACGAGGAGAAGCGGCTCGGGAAATGGATGGGTGGATGGATGGATGGAATATCAGCTCTTTATTTGAAGGGCCCACAGATCTGGACTTGTCTTGCGATACTAATGGGATTCTTTTTTGAAATAATTTTTGAAAAAAGATATACTTGCAGTCATGTATGCAGATTTCAAATAAACTTTCACAGTGAATGCATCTCAAGAGTCGAGTGACCCTTGCTGGTTGCAATCCTGGCATAGTTTACTTTCTCTCAGAAGTGGACTGGTTGGGTTATAGCAGAGAGGTCAGTATATAATATAATTATTTGAAATCCAAAGCATTGACGTGCCTGGAGGCATATTATTGGGAGGCTTCTATTTTGAATGTTGGCGTCTTATTGCCGTTTTGGCTCGTATGAACAAAATTAGGGGCGGCTGCCCTGACTTCAGTTGGCTCGAGTCGGTGGCCTGCAGCTTCCAATATTTCTGCCCTAAAGGATCATGGGTAATGCGTCTCCTTTCCCTTCTCGCTCTGCAGGAGGAGGGACGATCGCGCTTCAGCAAATCGAGCTGAATTTGGACCGAATGTTGTGAATCCTCGACGCGGGACGCCCTCGATCACGACTTTAGTGGACTAAAACGTCATTCGTGCAATCTTCGTGCCCGGTTGGAGTCGTCTCGTACACGTTGAAGCTTCTCGGCCTAGCTTAGCATAGCTTAGCATAGCATAGCATAGCATAGCTTGCTAAGAAAGAGACGCGTTTGTGAACAACACTTCGCTCAGCAGAGATCAAGCGTGAGGGAAAGTGTTCTTCTTTCCGTCAGCTACGAGTAAGGAGTGGGGACCACATTATCTAACACTAACACTTAAATGTGGTTTTAAAAACAAACAAACACACACCAACAACAAAATGTTGTCAGCTTTGTCTGAGATACTAAAATAATATCCTTGAACGATTATTTTCGGAATCGTTATTATTGATCTGATTCTGGATTCTCAATCCTTTTGTAGAATGTCTATCATGTTTCATCACAAATTGCATGGTTGACTGTTTCCTTTTGTTGATTTTGGTGCTTTGCCATTCTAACTAACGTACTGTTTAACCCACAATGTCCAAATCTGAATCTTGATATCATTGTTTCACACGTCCGATTATAACTTGCTTTTCTCATCCCTCCAATTTAGAGCGGAAAGTGTGGTGATCTTCGTGTCAAAATGTGTGCAAGAAGGACAGCAGAGTACGAGGAGGAACTTTGTGGACCAAAAGAGGAGAAGGAGCCACGTCTTCAAGTTCTGGACGCTGCGTTCAATCTGCAGCCTCGCACTGTGCGACGCGGAGCAGGTCGGTTCACTTGTTGCATGAGTTCTAATTTGAATGATTTTCCTGTGTTGATTTACGGCCCCGTTTGACCATGAATTTAACGTTAACATTATTAACATCCTGTAACGTGTACTATGTGGGTGTGCAGCAGGGGCGGAGCTACGCGGTGGCCACTGCCACCCTAGACGGGGGGCTGGCCGCCCCGACGGCCAACCTCCGAATCAAACAACAGTTAACGATTCTGTTAGCCTACCCTTATAGGAGTAAAGACGTCATCGCGCACGTGACGCGGTTTACATAACGTGTGGACCGGCTGCCAGCCATGGAATTCTTGGCCTGCAAGTGGTATTAATCGGCTCCATCTTTCGAACCAAGTCAAGGTGCCAGGTGTCTTGAAAGGCTGCATAGTAGTTTGAATGAGAAGCAACTCTCTAGGCTGCAATTCAACCTTTTTTATTTTTATTAAAGCGCTCAAATAAGTGAAATAAATGAGAAGTGAAAGCTTTGCAACTGAAATATTACAAAACTGTTCACAAAGAAATGATTTGCAAAAGTTTATTTTTATTAAAGCGCTCAAATAAGTGAAATAAATGAGAAGTGAAAGCTTTGCAACTGAAATATTACAAAACTGTTCACAAAGAAATGATTTGCAAAAGTTTTTTTTTATTAAAGCGCTCAAATAAGTGAAATAAATGAGAAGTGAAAGCTTTGCAACTGAAATATTACAAAACTGTTCACAAAGAAATGATTTGCAAAAGTATGCCCACTTTCAATACGAGGAAGACAGTGTCAAATCCCTTTAAGACATGTTTGCTTTGCAGGAGTTCATAAAGCAGCCCTGTTTTTGCCTGATCCAAATGCATGTTTGTAGCTTTTTAGGGGAGGGGCCATCTTTTAACCTGAAGCACCTTTGAACCTGAAAATGAACCAAAAAAAAGGAATTCTGTATACATACAAAGGTAGAACTATATGTTTAGTACATTTACTTATTTGCATGACTTGTGAAGTCATGATTAACTCTACATTTTTTTTTTTTTTTTTTAAATTTAAAATATGCTGTTGTTATTTATTTGGTGATAGGCGGGGGTGCACATAAGTCGTGTGCATGTACACTGAAAATATTAAATGCGCACCCAATTCGTTTGTATTAGTGCACTTTTGCGCAGCACACATCATTTTCTTTATTGGGGCAGAGCGCAGCGGTAGATGGCGTTCGAGGATATGAACGACTCGTTCAAACATCCATCCATCCATTTTCTACCGCTTATCCGGGTCAGGTCGCGGGGGCAGTAGCTTTAGCAGGGACGCCCAGACTTCCCTCTCCCCAGCCGCTTCATCCAGCTCTTCCGGGGGGATCCCGAGGCGTTCCCGGGCCAGCCGAAGGACGTAGTCTCTCCGGCGTGTCCCGGGTCGTCCCCGGGGTCTCCTCCCGGTGGGACGTGCCCGGAACACCTCACCGGGGAGGCGTCCGGGAGGCATCCGAATCAGATGCCCCGGCCACCTCATCTGGCTCCTCTCGATGTGAAGGAGCAGCGGCTCTTCTCTGAGATCCTCCCGGCTGACCGAGCTTCTCACCCTATCTCTAAGGGAGAGCCCAGACACCCTGCGGAGGAAATTCTTTTCGGCCGCTTGTATCCGGGATCTCGTTCTTTCGGTCACGACCCACAGCTAGTGACCATAGGTGAGGGTAGGAACGAAGATCGACCGGTAAATCGAGAGCTTCGCCTTTCGTCGTAGCTCCTTCTTTACCACAACGGACGGATACAAAGTCCACATCACTGCAGACGCCGCACCGATCCGCCTGTCGATCTCCCGTTCCATTCTTCCCTCACTCGTGAACAAGACCCCAAGATACTTGAACTCCTCCAATCGGGGCAGGATCTCATCCCTGACCCCGAGAGGGCACGCCACCCTTTTCCGACTGAGGACCACGGTCTCAGATTTGGAGGTGCCGATTCTCATCCCGGCCACTTTACACTCTGCTGTGAACCGCTCCAGTGAGAGTTGGAGGTCACGGCTTGATGAAGCCAACAGAACCGCATCATCTGGAAAAAGCAGAGATGCAATACTGAGGCCACCAAACTGGACCCACTCTACGCCTCGGCTGCGCCTAGAAATTCTGTCCATAAAAGTTATGAACAGAATCGGTGACAAAGGGCAGCCTTGTCGGAGTCCAACCCTCACCGGGAACGAGTCCGACTTACTGCCGGATATGCGGACCAAACTCTGACTCCGGTCGTACGGGGACCGAACAGCCCGTATCAGGGGGTTCGGTACCCCATACTCCCGAAGCACCCTCCACGGGACTCCCCGAGGGACACGGTCGAACGCCTTCTCCAAGTCCACAAAACACATGTAGACTGGTTGGGCGAACTCCCATGCACCCTCGAGGACCCTGCCGAGGGTGTAGAGCTGGTCCACTGTTCCACGGCCAGGACGAAAACCACACTGCTCCTCCTGAATCTGAGATTCGACTTCCCGACGGACCCTCCTCTCCAGCACCCCTGAATACACCTTACCAGGGAGGCTGAGGAGTGTGATTCTCCCTGTAGTTGGAACACACCCTCCGGTCCCCCTTCTTAAAAAGGGGGACCACCACCCCAGTCTGCCAATCCAGAGGCACTGTCCCCGATGTCCACGTGATGTTGCAGAGGCGTGTCAACCAGGACACCCCCACAACATCCAGAGCCTTTAGGAACTCCGGGTGAATCTCATCCACCCCCGGGGCCCTGCCACCCAGGAGCTTTTTAACTACCTCGGTGAGCTCAAACCCAGAGAGAGGAGAGCCCGCCTCAGAGAACCCAGACTCTGCTCCCTCATGGGAAGGCGTGTCGGTGGAATTGAGGAGGTCTTCGAAGTATTCTCCCCACCGACTCACAACGTCCCGAGTCGAGGTCAGCAGCGCCCCATCCCCACTATACACAGTGTTGGTGGTGCACTGCTTTCCTCTCCTGAGACGTCGGATGGTGGACCAGAATTTGCTCGGAGCCGTCCGGAAGTCTTTCTCCGTGGCCTCACCGAACTCCTCCCTTACCCGGATTTTTGCTTCAGCGACCACCAGAGCTGCATTACGCTTGGCTAGCCGGTACCCATAAACTGCCTCAGGAGTCCCACAGGCCAAAAAGGCCCAATAGGACTCCTTCTTCAGCTTGACGGCATCCCTAACCGTTGGTGTCCACCAACGGGTTCGGCGATTTCCGCCTTACGGCCACAGCTCCGTTCGGCCGCCTCGGCAATGGAGGCCCGGAACATGGTCCACTCGGACTCGATGTCCCCCGCCTCCACCGGAACATGAGCAAAGTTCTGTCTGAGGTGGGAGTTGAAACTCCTTCTGACAGGGGATTCTGCCAGACGTTCCCAGCAGACCCTCACAATACGTTTGGGCCTGCCACGTCGGACCGGCATCTTCCCCCACCATCGGAGCCAACTCACCACCAGGTGGTGATCAGTTGACAGCTCCGTCCCTCTCTTCACCCGATTGTCCAAGACATGCGGCCCCAAGTCCGATGAAACGACCACAAAGTCGATCATTGAACTGTGACCTAGGGTGTCCTGGTGCCAAGTGCACGTGTGGACACCCTGATGCTTGAACATGGTGTTCGTTCTGGACAATCCATGACGAGCACAGAAGTCCAATAACAGAACACCGCTCGGGTTCTGATCGGGGGGGGGGGGGGGGCGTCCCACGTGAGCATTGAAGTCCCCAACATAACGATGGAGTCCCCAGCTGGGAGCGCTCTCCAGCACCCCCTCCAAGGACTCCAAAAATGGTGGGTACTCTGAACTGCTGTTTGGTGCATAGGCACAAACAACAGTCAGGACCCGTCCCCTCACCCGAAGGCGCAGGGAGGCTACCCTCTCGTCCACCAGTGTGAACCCCAACGTACAGGCGCCGAGCCGGGGAGCAATAAGTATACCCACACCTGCTCGGCGCCTCTCACCGTGGGCAACTCCAGAGTGGAAGAGAGTCCAACCCCTCTCGAGAGCACTGGTACCAGAGCCCAAGCTGTGTGTGGGGACGTGTCCGACTATATTTAGTCGGAACTTCTCGACCTCACACACCAGCTCGGGCTCCTTCCCTGCCAGAGAGGTGACATTCCTCGTCTCTAGAGCCAGCTTCTGTAGTCGGGGATCGGATCGCCAAGGTCCCCGCCTTCGGCCACCGCCCAGCTCACACTGCACCCGACCCCTATGGCCCCTCCCACAGGTGGCGAGCCCATGGGAAGGGGGACCCACGTTACCCTTTCGGGCTGTGCCCGGCCGGGCCCCATGGGTGCAGGCCCGGCCACCAGGCGCTCGCCTTCGAGCCCCACCACCAGGCCTGGCTCCAGTGGGGGGGCCCCGGTGACCTGCGCCAGGGCAAGGGAAAATGAAGTCCATTGTTTGTCTTCAACATTAGGGGTCTTTGAGCCGTGCTTTGTCTGGTCCCTCACCTAAGACCTGTTTGTCATGGGTGACCCTGCCAGGGGCATAAAGCCCCAGACAACTTAGCTCCTAGGATCACTGGGACACACAAACCGCTCAAGGTGACGGCTCGTTCAAACAATCTAATCTTTTAAGTGAACGTACTGAAGAATCACTTCATGAATTGATTCATTCCTTCCTCACTTTTTTTAGCTGAGCACAGCCGCGAACCTGTGGAACACACAAAAGTTGCCTGCAAACGGCACCACATTCGCGCAAGCCAACAGCCGTGTCTGTGTGCGCGCAGGAACCGGCGATGAGGTGGCACCGTGGCGGGCTTTGTGGGGCGTACAGGCGTCTGTTTTTCTGGACAGCGGCTATGACGCTCCATCAAAATGTCTTCACATGAAACTGGACCATGGTGCAAAAAAGAGTCGGGGTCACAGTCCTAGAAAAGTGTGCAAAATCAGCTGACCACGAGGTCCCACACTGCAAGTCAGGGGTGGTGCTAGCTTGAATGGGGCCCTGTGCGAGACCCCTCGATACCCCCCCCCCCCAATCATCTGCCTCCTCATCATTGCTAATGGCATAGTATAGGCTGGCACAACCACAGTCCTCCTTTTTTGCCATTGATGAGAAATAAATAGGACAATTTTCTCATGGGACTATAAAATAGCTATAATTAATTCCAGTTCCCTCCAAAAGTATTGGAACAGCAAGGTCAATTGAAGCCACCCACTTTTCAAGTGAACAAAAGTATTGGAACACGTGACTGATAGGTGTTTCTAGTTGCTCAGATATTGCCTTTTAAACTGATTGCGTAAACTTCAGATAGTGCTGGTTTTTGGCTTTGGGGTTCACCTGTGAAAACTGCATTTGTTGTTCAGTAAACATGAAGACAAGAGAGTTGTCTATGGGAGAAAAGCAAACCATTTTGAAGCTGAGAGAAAATCGATCAGAGCTATCGCACAAACATTGGGCATCACCAATACAACAACAGTTGGAATGTCCTGAAAAAGAAAGAAACCACTGGTGTACTGAGCAAGACATCGAACAGGTTGGCCAAGGCTATCAACAGCAGTTGATGAAAGAAACATTGTGAGAGCTGTGAAGAAACACCTAAAGACAACAGTCAGTGACAACCTCCACAGGCCAAGGGTGAAGGTATCACAATCCACTGTTTGAAGACTTCGAGAGAAGAAATATCTAGGCCATACCACAAGATGCAAACCACTGATCAGCAAAAAGAATCGGAAGGCCGGATTGGATTTTGCAAAGTAGTACAGAGGTGATTCACAAAAGGTTTGGAACAAAGTTTTATGGACTGTTGAGAACAAGATTAACCTCGGCCAAAGTATGGAGAAGGAAAGGATCTGCTTATGATCCAAAACACGCAAGCTCATCTGTGAAGCATGGTGGAGGTAATGTCGTGGCTTGGGCTTGCAAGGCTGCTTCTGGAACGGGCTCACTAGTCTTTATTGATCAAGTAACTCATGATGGTAGCAGCAGAATGAATTCTGAAGTCTCCAAAACCATTTTGTCTGGCAGGTTACAGAAAATTGCATCCAAACGAATCGGGAGAAGCTTCATCATGCAACAAGACAATGACCCAAAACACACTAGCAACACAACAAAGGACTTCATCGGGGGGGAAAAGTGGAAGGTCTCAGACTGGCCAAGTCAACAATCAGACCTTAACCCAATAGAGAATGCATTTGACCTCCCAAAGAGCAGATTGAAGTGAGAAACCCCCAGAAACAAACAAGAACTGAAAGAGACTGCAGTAAAGGCCTGGAAAAGCATTTCAAATGAATGCAACAGTCTGGTGAAGTCAATGGTTCACAGGCTTGATGCAGTTATTGCATGTAAGGGTTATGCTACCAAATATTGTTATTCACTTTAAGTTAATTTAATAATGTCTGTTCCAATACTTTTGCTAACTTGAAAAGTGGGTGGCTTCAAACAAAAGGTATTTGAGACATCTTGATGTAAATACCATGAAATGAAAGCTGGAATTCTGAACTTTTGTCTCATTCATCTTTTGATCTGAAACTCAAAAGTATCTTTCTTCTTTTCCTTTGGGCTTTTAGCTTTTAGGGGTCGCCACAGCGCGTCCTCCTTTTCCATGTAAGCCTATCTCCTGCATCCTCCTCTCGAACACCAACTGCCCTCAGGTCTTCCCTCCAGACATGCATCAACCTTCTCTTTGGTCTTCCTCGAGCTCTCTTGCCTGGCAGCTCCATCCTCATCATCCTTCTACCAAATATACTCACCATTTCTCCTCTGGATGTGTCCAAACCATCGAAGTCTGCTCTCTCTATAACTTTGTCTCCAAAACAAACATCGAACCTTGGCTGTCCCTCTGATGAGCTCATTTCTAATTTTATCCAACCAAGGGCCTCATGTACAAAGACTTGCGTGGATTTCCTACTGAAACATGGCGTACGTTCAAAATCAGAAAACGTCGTACGGACAAAAATGTCCAGATGCATGAAGCTGCGTACTCATGAATCCAAGCACATTTCCTTCGTACATTCCAATCAACGTGGAAATGAGCGCACGTGTTGGAGAAGCAGACTCCTCCCTGTCCACGCCCATATTTGAATTTGCAAATCACATTTAAATGAACCCGGCACCCGAGATGCTGATCTCTACCTGATCAGGAAAAAAAAGGAAAATGAGCAAGGTAATGAAGAAAAAAAGTTTTTCTGAATGTGAAGTTGCGCGATGAAGTGGAGGTGTGGAAGAAAATCCTCTTTGGCACGCTGTCCTCCGTCGTTAACACGCGGAAGAGAAGTGAATGGGACAGCGCATGTGCGGGTGTCAAATGCTGTGGAGACAGAATAGCACTCACACGCTGAACTAAAAAAGAAGTGGTCAGACATTAAGGTGGATGTGAAGCGGAGGACAGCTGCCCACTGCCAAAGTAGGGACAAAACAGGTGGAGGAACCGGCGCGGAGGGCTTCGCCTCGTTCGAGGAGAGAATCGCTACGATCATGGGTGACGCTGCTCTCTCAGGGGTGCTGGCGCACATGTAGCTGTCACTTCTTAATACATCTGAAGTTTGCCGTGAAAAAGAATGGACGCCACGTTTTTGTGCGTACGCACCTTTTGTACATGAGGCCCCTGGTCACTCCAAGAGTGAACCTCAACATAATTTCCGCCACCTCCAGCTCTGCTTCCTGTTGTCTCTTCAGTGCCACTGTCTCTAATCCGTCCATCATGGCTGGCCTCGCCACTGTTTTATCAACTTTGCCCTTCATCCTAGCAGAAACTCTTCTGTCACATAACACATCTGACACCTTCCTCCACCCGTTCCAACCTGCTTGGACCCGTTTCTTCACTTCCTGACCACACTCCCCATTGCTCTGGACGGTTGACCCCAAGTATTTCAAGTCCTCCACCCTTGCTATCTCTTCTCCCTGGAGCCTCACTCTTCCCCCACCACCCCTCTCATTCATGCAGATATATTCTGTCTTACTTCGGCTAATCTTCATTCCTCTGCTTTCCAGTGTATACCTGCTTTCACTGCAGATCACAATGTCATCTGCAAACATCATGGTCCACAGGGATTCCAGTCTAGCCTCATCTGTCAGCCTATCCATCACCACTGCAAACAGGAAGGGGCTCTGGGCTGATCCCTGATGCAGTCCCACCTCCACCTTAAATTTGTCTGTCACACCGTACAGCACACCTCACCGCTGTTCTGCTGCCCTCGTACATGTCCTGTATTATTCTAACATACTTCTCTGCCACTCCAGACTTCCGCATGCAGTACCACAGTTCCTCTCTGGGTACTCTGTCATAGGCTTTCTCTAGATCTACAAAGACACAATGTAGCTCCTGACCTTCACTGTACTTCTCCATCAACACCCTCAGGGCAAATAATGCATCGGTGGTACTCTTTCTAGGCATGAAACCATGCTGTTGCTCGCAAATACTCACTTCTGTCCTGAGTCTAGCCTCCACTACTCTTTCCCATTAACTTCATTGTGTGGCTCATCAACTTTATGGAAATTCACAACCTCCTAACCGAAACTGATTCGCTCAAATACACAGCAACGCCCAACCCTACCGACCTAAGTTTTTCGAAATTTAAGAATACGAACTCTGATAAATTTGTCCCCTTTGCTCAAATAGTAACTATGCTTGCCCACAAATGATTGCAATCAACCTGAATTAGGAGACAGAATGCAAATAAATAAACCTCCTCAAAATGTACTTGCCAGACAGATGGAAAAATCCTCTTTGTCCTCCCTGCTCGAATGATGAATGTGGGGAAACAATCCAACAGATTAATCCTCATACCAAATTAGTCATTCTCAAAGACAAGTACTCCACATAATTTCCCTTGTACATGATGCAAATTAGGCACTGTCTCATGGCGTACGTAGCTGGTCATTGTAACCACCCTAACTCCCTCTATTCTCATCTATCGCATTTTTCCCTTCCTACATAACTGGCAAGTCACTGTTAATTGGCAAATCAACTTGACACATCCTCCCTCTTCTGCGAATGGAAAGGATTGCATTCACCATACTGTATTAACTTAATTTTGTAAGGATGTCTATAGTCGACTTGTGTCCCTTGAGTAATTTTTAATTTAATAATTTTTAATCACGAAGGTGCTTTTACATTACAAATATGCTCTTCCCTCATGACTTCAATTACAATCTTCCGGCCGCTGACTTTTGTGCCACGCCGTAGACCCGAAAAATGACTCCCTCTGACACGCAAGTTAACACATCTTTCATTACTTTGCAACATACGTCAAAACTTTTCTTCTAGGAAAAAACAAGACTAGAGCCACCGTGTGAGTTAAATTACTTCTCACAATCCTCTATCATTTCAAGTGCTCTCTAAGCAATACATTTCAAATCCCAACATACGACACTAATCTCATTTGTGCATACATGATACCGTGCCCTCTCACAGACCGTCGCGGTTGTTACTTAATCCAATAACTGTTTAAGCGAGCTCCGGCGGCCTCAAATGGACCGCTGACGTCACTTCTCTCACAGACCACGCTTTCACCCATTCTGCTAAATTGTAACCTGGCCAGGTTGTATTCAGTTTGTAACTAAAGACTATGGGCTATTGTACTCACAGGGTGACGTGACTTGCTAATATACAACCTGACTGACATCAAGCGGTTACACGAGCTCAAACATTCGCATGAATGCATCCGTTCTGAAGCCAAACGCACGCCCCCTGTCCAGCATCCTACCAGTAACACTTGGTTTCCTTCGTTGGAAACTCTCATTTGACTTTATCGCGTGTCTTCACATGCATCCAGGAGGGCCATCCCCTCTTTCACCCTTAATCTATTACTTTTAAAACCATAACAAATTTGGACGAAGAATTCAAAGCCCCACTCGACACAGACCTCCGCACCGTTCACATTCTGCCCCAACTGCTACCGATGGTGGCGCGGCCGCCACATGTGTGAAGACGCTCACCTCATAGCCGGCGTGGAACCTCGTCAGCCTCGCGGTGAAGTCGACCGGCAGGCCGCAACAAAGAAGTTCCTGTTCGTGCCGCCATTTGAGGTGGATTTCCGGGTCTGAGTGAGTGCACGCCAAGTGGAAGCAAAGAATACTCCGAGACACAGGCGGTTGGGCTAAATCAGGTTTATTGAACAAGCCTTTGTGTCTTAACAGCCCACCCTGAAAATTTGGGAAACAAGCTTCTAAGTCTCTCATCTGTGGGTGTACTCATAGGCCTGATTGGTTCACTAAGGTTTGAATTGTACAACTACTTCCTCTTGGGGTCACTTTTTGTCCCTCAGGTGGGCCTCTTGTCATTGAATCAACCGAAACCCAAAGTGACGCACCAAATGGCGGTCGTAACCTTTGATGTTGCACCAGCAGCCTTCGTTTATGGCTCGATTCATTGTTTACCCAGAAGACATCTTGTCCTATAAACTGCAGGGGCGATTTACGGCTAAGAATTTGGTCTCAGTAATGCAATTTCCCTCTTTGAAGCTGAAAGTTGAAAGACAGATCTCTGAACCAGGGAACACTTCTGCAGGCATCTTGCTATACCGCAAAAATGTCTCTCTTCAAGTCTGTATTAAAAATACACTAGACCATTTTGTGCAATTAGGTTCCGACCAGTTTTCGCCAGGTGCTCCGGTTTCCTCCCACTTTCCAAAAACATGCATGCTGGGTTGATTGAAGACTCTAAATTGTCCATAGGTGCGAATGGTTGTTTGTCTGCTTGCCCTGCGATTGGCTGGCGACCAGTTCAGGGTCTACCCCGCCTCTCACCCGAAGTCAGCTGAGATAGGCGCCAACACCCCTGTGCCGCTTGTGACAATAAGCGGTTCAGAAAATGGATGGGTGGACCTTCGGACCATAAACCTTTTCCATGTTTATTTTGTTAGATCTATTTAATTAGTTGAGGGTGAAATTAAGTTATTAAGATATCGCTATAGGCTTCATCTATTAAAAATGCAGAACTATAATTAATTGTAGTCGATGCTCGAATCACATTTGCAACTTCCAGTGAGGTCCGTGGGTGGGGGGGAAAAAGAGCACCATAGCAACAACCTCTGGTGTGCCATTGAGCACCAGACCAGAATTTTTATGTGCACCCCTGTATATACAGTAGCTACCTGTCAATGGCAAGAAAGAGTTCAATCCTGAAGCTCAATGGAGCGGACAGACTAACACAACATGGTTATGTCATCGTGAGGGAAGGAGGTGGAAGCGGAGTGTACATATTTGAATTAAAGGTCAGATGACAAAGATGCTAATTTTCATAACTCTAGAACCCCTATACAAACCACAGCTGCCATTTTGAAGCGATTATACAGCAGTTAAATCGGTAAATATGATTCAGAATGTGGGTTCTGCTTTTTGCATCGAGCGCCTTCCGGTCTTCGGCTCTATCCGGCGCTGTGGCGTCACATGAGCCAAACAGCCTGTTCGTTCGGCGTTGTGTGCTATTGTTCCCGGAGGTGGGTAGTAACGTGGTACATTTACTCAAGTAACATTTTCGATAAATTACTTGTCAGAGTACGTTAAATGCACTGTACTTTTTACTGGAGTATTTGTGAAGAATCGATACTTTTACTCCGTTACAATGATCGACGTGGCGTTCGCTACTTTTAGTTATTCATTCATACGTATGCGCATCTACTTTTAGACTCCATCTTCGACTTGCGCCCGTTGCGCCGATCAAACGTGAACACTGTCATTTGACTCCAATTCACCAATCAGACGACACAAGGCAGTCACATGACCGCGCACGTAGCCTTCACGAGCCAATCAAAATCACTCATTTTGGCGGAAACAACCGCCGCGTGAATGTGTTTACAGACCAAAAAACAACAGCTTTGTCATGCAGCTCTTAAATTGTGACTGCCCAAACTTGAACATTTCAGCCCACTTCTAACTTGAGAAAACACCTTTCTGTAAGTTGCAGATGTTTTTGCTGTTGTTTTGGCAGTGGATGTGGCAAAATTAGCACATGCGCACACACACACAAACACTAAGTCTGGTCAGCAAACAGCTTCTTCATGAAGTCATTTAAGTGAATAAAGCAAATAATGTTTCTGTAGGGCCCATTGCACGTGTTGTTGGTTTTTTGGCAGTTAGAAATTGAAATGGTGGCAGGACTCCCATATATTATTATTATTTTTTGTTTTTTTTTTAAATAAAAAAAAATCAGAAGTTACTCACAAATTACTCTTGTACTTTTTTATTGAGTACTTTCTTACTCTTAAGTAAACACTAGCGGGTTAGGCGCCCTGCGGAAAGTCCAATACTCCAAACCTCATGAATAGTTCACATGCAATAATATTGTACACATCAAACAGTTCAAGGTTTTATTGCAATACTTCATTATAGACAATATATTTTGTCATCTTATTATCTGCCAGTATACACACATCATTAGATCTGCCAACCCTTGGGCAAACAACATTAAACTGACCATAAGAACGCAAATCCAATCCAGCAACTTTCAGAGACTGACCTTGTGACTTGTTAATACTCATTGCAAAACAAATTGTTCTTGGAAACTGAAGCTTTCTGAATTGAACTGGAAAATCATTATAAAATGGTATTGGGGATAGAAATACCGTCTCATCTTTAGAAGGACCTGTCATTATAATAGCTTCAAGCACATTAGGCAACGTCTATATACTTAAAGCTCAAACTTTGTGTGTCCGCTTTCAATGAGCTTACTGGAGCTGGAATGTTTTCTTGAATGTTTTTGAGCATTCCTGCACGTTTCTGTCGTGATCGGTCTGTTTTAGTCACACGCTGTGATGATGATGATGATGCAACTTGGTTGCATGTGATAGTAAGAATTACCTGTCATGATATGTATTATTAGTTTGGTATTTAAAGAGGGCGTTGAAACCGTGGAGTCGTGCGGGGGCATGCCAGAACGTGCAGGGGCATGCGGCGGCGTGCCAGAATGTTCGGGGGCGTGCGGGAGGGCGGTTCTGTGAAAACGGACACACAAACTTTGAGCTTTAACTATATAGGTTTGGGTGACTACTTTTTACTTGTCATATTATTCTAAAGTATCAGTACTCTTACTTGAGTACAATATTTGGCTACTCTACCCACTTCTGATTATTCCATGTTGTTGTTCCCATCCTTGTATATTTGTTGTCGTATGATTTAGCGATGTCACAGTGGTTTATCGTGTGGCAATTAGTTGTACAAATGGTTCATTTTTTAAATTTTTTTTTATTTTTTTTAAACTTTCCAAGTGAAAAAGGACTACGTGACCAGTGGACAGGGAAAGTCAATCAACGGGAAGAAACGTGGTCAACTATGGGTGCCTAGCAAGCATTCCAAACTCTGTGCTGATTAATTTGAACCGGTGTGTTTTGAGAAAGACTAAGCAGAAAGCATTGGATGCAGAGGTGTAGTTAGGCAGAGGCCGAAACCAGCTGCGGTGCCAACTATTTTTCCGACCGCCATCGAGACCTCAACCCCCAGCAAGAGAACTAAATCTCGCAGCAGACGAGGTGAGGATTTCCTTGTATACTGTATACCTACGACTATTATGGTTACGATGCACTGACTGTAGGAAAACAAAGACCCATGCAGTACCTTTCAGTACTGTCTGTACTATTGCTTATATGACAAGCCAACAGACACGGCAAAGACTTTGTGCGGCGTGTTATAACGCAGCTCGAGCGAGGGGCACACGATATATAGGAATACTGCATAAAATAACATATAAACAATGCAAATATGACTTTTAACTGACTCATAACATCTTTTTCATCTGACCTTTTAAGGAGCGCAAAATAAATGCAGACGACATGGTGCTTTGCAAGCTTCCGTAAAGCACACAAAAAAAAGAGGCGAGCGACGACTTCGGAGAAGACAAATGTGGAAAAAGAAGACTAAATGCTGCAAGTTTGGGAGCATTTCAGACCGATAAGAAAGGTGAATACCGGTGACGCGACACTTCTCTCAAGCAAGACACCCAGAATGCGGTGGAAAAGGCAAAATGACCGTTGTGCAAATCAGTGATTTTAACGGGAATGCAATTTACTTACGTAACGTATTTATTCTGACAACCGTCTGTTTTGTAGCCAGCGTATACGATGGTGACGAGTAGAGTATGTGTGCGACTACGTGACTTCATTTTTGCTCACTGATTTAAGCAATGTGAGACAAATAGTCAGTGTATGCACATTGTATCTGCAAGTGGCTACATTTTGAATCAAGTACTTGGTGAAAAAAAAAAAATAAATGGTTTGCCAAAAAATGTAATATGTAGAGTACAGTATTTTTGAATTTAAGAAATAAAAGTTGATTTTCTAAAAACAAGAAAAATAAATTGTTCATTAGGTGAAATGGCTTTTTTTCTTGTGAATTCATAATTGCTCTTTTAACAAAGCAAAAATGTATCTGAATACTGATTTAATTACAGTTTTAGTAAGCTACTTGAATACTAAAATATTTGATAGCTACAACCCTAATATTTTCAGAGGTGTATGTGGACATAGGAATGTACTCATGAATTTTGGTGAAGATCAGCTGGCATTGTTGGACATAAAGTGACCTAGCGCATGTTATATGTGGCAGGAAGTGGCTATACCTTCTTGTCTCAAGTAAGCATTACAATGGTCGATTTTATTTAAAAAAAAAAAAAAGAAATTCTTTTAAAATGTTTATTTTATTAAAACAACCCTTCCAACATATTTCACAATCACTACACCACCAATATCATAACTACTACTACCACCATCACTCCGATCATGTTTCAAAAAAGCTGGGACTGGTGGCAAAAAAGACTGAGAAAGTTGAGGAATGCTCATCAAACACCTGTTTGGAACATCCCACAGGCTCATTGGGAACAGGTGGGTGCCATGATTGGGTAGAAAAGGAGCTTCCCTGAATTGCTCAGTCATTCACAAGCAAAGATGGGGCGAGGTTCACCTCTTTGTGAACAAGTGCGTGAGAAAATAGTCCAACAGTTTAAGGACAATGTTCCTCAACGTACAATTGCAAGGAATTTAGGGATTTCATCATCTACGGTCCATATAATATAAAAAGGTTCAGAGAATCTGGAGAAATCGTTGCATGTAAGCGGCAAGGCTGAAAACCAACATTAAATGCCTGTGACCTTCGATCCCTCAGGCGGCACTGCATCAAAAACCGACAATGTGTAAAGGATATCACCACGTGGGCCCAGGAACACTTCAGAAAACCAATGTCAGTAAATACAGTTCGGCGCTACATCCGTAAGTGCAACTTGAAACTCTACGATGCAAAGCAAAAACCATTTATCGACAACACCCAGAAACGCCGCCGGGACCCGAGCTCATCTAAGATGGACTGATGAAAAGTGTTCTGTGGTCCGACGAGTCTACATTTCAAATTGTTTTCAGAAATTGTGGACGTCGTGTCGTCCGGGCCAAAGACGAAAAGAACCATCCGAACTGTTATGGACACAAATTTCAAAAGCCAGCATCTGTGATGGTATAGGGCTGTGTTAGTGCCAATGGCATGGGTAACTTACACATCTGTGAAGGCACCATTAATGCTGAAAGGTACAAACAGGTTTTGGAGAAACATATGCTGCCATCCAAGCAAGGTTTTTTTCATGACGCCCCTACTTATTTCAGCAAGACAATGCCAAACCACATTCTGCACGTGTTACAACAGCGTGGCTTCGTAGTAAAAGAGTGCGGGGACTCGACTGGCCCGCCTGCAGTCCAGACCTGTCTCCCATTGAAAATGTGTGGCGCATTATGAAGCGTAAAATACGGCAACGGAGACCCCGGACTGTAGAACAGCTGAAGCTGTACATCAAGCAAGAATGGGAAAGAATTCCACCTACAAAGCTTCAACAATTAGTGTCAATAAGCGTTTGGGAACTGAGGAATGTTGTTAAAAGAAAAGGTGATGTAACAGAGTGGTAAACATGACCCTGTCCCAGTTTTTTTGGACCGTGTTGCAGCCATAAAATTCTAAGTTAATGATTATTTGCTAAAAACAATAAACGTTATCCCTTTGAACATTAAATATCTTATCTTTGTAGTGTATTCAATTAAATATAGGCTGAACATGATTTGCAAATCATCTATTCTGTTTTTATTGATTTAACACAACGTCCCAACTTCATTGGAATTGGGGTTGTATTTCACACTTTTTCACATTTTGTTGTTGACATGCCCAATTTTATTATTTGCAATATATCAAAGTCATCTGTATTTCACATTACCCTAAATATAAATATAAACTATAATACACAACATTGAAGTCACAACATGAGATGATTTACCAAACCATGTGTGTTTGTCTTGTTGTCTTGCAGACATCACTGAAGATCTTCATACTGAGCGGCAGGAGCCAGAGCCCCCTCACATTAAAGAGGAAGTGGAGCCCATTTTGATTAAAAAGGAAGGCGGAAGAAGCGCACCCCCACATCAAACAGGAAGAGGAGAATATCAAGTTTCCATTGACTGGTGTCCCTTTGAAGAGTGATGAAGGTCAAAGTGAGGAGAGCAGACGGGCAAATCCTCCAAGCAGCAGCTCAAGTCAACACATGACAACAGAACGTGATGGAGACCACTGTGGAGGATCACAAGCAGACGGCCTCTTCGCTCCACTGTCAGATAGTGACGACATGTCGTCACACTCTCCTCACGCTGATAATGATGGTGGTGATGAACAATCTGAAGGTGATATGACATGTCACACGTGACAACAAACGATGGAAATGTTCTCAGTGTGGGAAAACATTTGCCAATAAGAGCATTTTGAAACAACACCTGAGAACACACAATGGAGAAAAACCTTTTTCCTGCTCAGTTTGCGGTCAAACATTCTCTGTGAAGGGAAACTTAACAAAACACACAAAAACCCACACTGGTGAGAAACCTTTTTCCTGCACCGTTTGTGGTCAAAGATTCTCTGTGAAGGGAAACTTAACAAAACACACAAAAATCCACACTGGTGAGAAACCTTTTTCCTGCACAGTTTGTGGTCAAAGATTCTCTGTGAAGGAAAATTTAAAAATACACACAAGAACACACACGGGTGAGAAACCCTTTTCCTGCTCTGTTTGTGGACAAAGATTCTCTGAAAAGGGAAGTTTAAAAAGACACACAAGAACACACACTGGTGAAAAACCTTTTTCCTGCACAGTTTGTGGTCAAAGATTCTCTGTGAAGGAAAATTTAAAAAGACACACAAGAACCCACACTGGTGAGAAACCCTTTTCCTGCACAGTTTGTGGTCAAAGATTCACTCAGAAGACCGATTTAAAAGGACACACTAGAACACACACTGGTGAGAAACCTTTTTCCTGCACAGTTTGTGGTCAAAGGTTCTCTGTGAAAGGAAACTTAACAAAACACACAAAAACCCACACTGGTGAGAAACCTTTTTCCTGCACAGTTTGTGGTCAAAGATTCTCTGTGAAGGAAAATTTTAAAATACACACAAGAACACACACGGGTGAGAAACCCTTTTCGCTGCGCAGTTTGTGGTAAAACATTCACTCAGAAGACCGATTTAAAAGGACACACTAGAACACACACTGGTGATAGTGGTAATATTAAAAAATAAATTCTTATGTCACTGACTTACAAAAATCCACATTCTTGTATTCAGTGTACCAGCTTTTACTTTGTTCTTGTCCATATATCTTCTGAAAGCCTCCTGCGGGCGAGTGTTGAGAATTAGCATTGGTGCCAAAATACTTTAAAAGGACTCGTTAATGGAATGAACATAGGCATTTATTCCATAGTTCCGGGCTCATAAATGATGTCTGCAGAAAAAAAGCCCTCCAGAATAGACTCACGAGTAATAGAATCGTTTTGTGATGAAATATTTGATTTTCACCCAACCTGTGTTAACCTGTCACACCCTGACACATAACGAGCAGGAGCCGATTCCATTTCCTCATTGAACTTCTATTTTTTCCATAGAGTCGTTTTTGCCCATATTGAAAGTCTATATGAATTTTTTGGGATATTCATGAGTGAAAATAGTAATAGTGAGATATGTTGGAAGGCTTGTTTAAAAAAAATAATAAATAAATAAAAAAAAAATTTTTTTTTAGTTTTTTTTTTTAAATCGACCGTTGAAATGCCTCCTTGAGGAAAGAAAGACAAACCGATTCAATTCATTCTTGCACATTCATTTCCTCATACGTAAGCTCAATTTTGAATGGATTGCACCACAAATGTATAGTATATGGGTATATGTGTGAAAAGAGCTATTGAGCTGATTGTAGGAATATTTTCTGAGGTTGAAGCTGCCATGAGTAGAGATGTCCGCATAGATTTTGGTGATGATTGTTGACAGTTTCCGGACACGAAGCCAGGTTTCATGGGTTCGCGTAAGAGGCTTGCAAGGATGTGGCACTCGCCCGCTGTGTTTGTATCATTTTGATGATGACAACCTAATTAGCGATTTTCCAGCATGTTTAATCAGTGATTGAACATAATTATGGGGTACTAGATGTCGTTCATGTGATGCAATGATATATGTCAGCAATTAAATAATCTAGAAGAACCAACTTGAACAAAGTGGTGTTTGAAAACTCGAGCAAGCTGTTTTTTTTCTTTTCTTTTCTGAAAGGATATCATTTTCAAGGTGAGAGGATTCCACCTGACTGCTACGATATATAAAATCTGACTAATTACTGCCACTTTTTCGTAGAGTGCATTTCTTTTTACCACACCAGCAATGCCAGCGCTTTTCAAGTCTAGATTTTGGCGATGGAAAAAGGGGCGTTCGAAAGGGAGTTAGTCATTCTGGGTGCTTGCCATACAGTATTTGTCAAGGGACAGTTTTGCTCAGTGATTTAAGCAATGTGAGACAAATGGTCAAGTGTACTAGCATCGTATCTGCAAGTGTCGACATTTTGAGTCCAGTGCTGTCGGCGGAAAAAAAAATGATAGCGACTGGGAAAGTTTGTCAGAAAATGTGTTCGGGCAATACAGTATTTGTATCCTATCAAGCAGTCTTCATTTTCATCTTCATTTTAGTTCTGGTCTAAGCTCGTACATGCATAGCCATGAATGCCTTATGTTTCATTTTTATAATTCAAACTTTAAAAATTGAAATTTGTTTTAAATATTTCTATTTTGTTTGAAGTTGCCTCACTGAAAATATTTCTAGAAATGAGAAAAGTTTTCTGCCCAATGTGAATTTAAGAAATAAAAGTTTTATTTTCTCCCAAAAAAAGAAAAAATAATTGGTTGTTCACTTTTAATTTAAATGGCTTATTTTTTCTTGTGTTCATAATTGCTCTTTTAACGAAGCAAACATTTATCTGAATACCTGATTATTTAATCATAATTTTAGTGGGATACTCCAATGCTAAACTATAGCTACAGGCCTGGTATTTTCAGAGGGGTATGTGGACTTACAGTGGCCCTTAAGTTTTTCACTCTTTGTTATATTGCAGCCATTTACTAAAATCATTTAAGTTCATTTGTTTCCTGTTTAATGTGCACACAACACCCCATACTGACAGGAAAAAGAAACTGAATTGTTGAATTTTTTGCAGATTTATTCAAAAAGAAAAACTGAAATATCACACAGCCATAAGTATTCAGACCCTTTGCTGTGCCACTCCTGTATTTAACTCGGGTGCTGTCCCTTTCTTCTGATCATCCTTGAGATGTTCTAGACCTTCATTGGAGTCCAGCTGTGTTTGATTATACTGATTGGACTTGATTAGGAAAGCCACACACCTGTCTATATAAGACCTTACAGCTCGCAGTGCATGTCAGAGCAAATGAGAATCATGAGGTCAAAGGAACTGCCTGAAGAGCTCAGAGACAGAAATGTGGCAAGGCACAGATGTGTCCATGGTTACAAAAAAACCTGCTGCTGCACTTAAGGTTCCTAAGAGCACAGTGGCTTCCATACTCCTGAAATGGAAGACGTTTGAGACGACCAGAACCTTTCGTAGAGGTGGCCGTCCGGCCAAACTGAACAATCGGGGGACAGGAGCCTTGGTGAGAGAAGTAAAGAAGAACCCAAAGATCACTGCGGCTGAGCTCCAGAGATGCAGTTTGGGAGAAAATTCTAGAAAGTCAACCATCACTGCAGCTCTCCACCAGTCGGGGCTTTATGGGAGAGAGGCCCGACGGAAGCCGAGACACATGAAAAGCCCGCATGGAGTTTGCTTTAAAAAAAACAAAAACAAAAACAAACACCTGAAGGACTCCATGATGAGAAGAAATAAGATTCTCTGGTCTGATGCGACCAAGATCGAACTTTTGGGCCTTAATTCTAAGCGGTATCTGTGGAGAAAACCAGGCACTGCTCATCACCCGTCCAATACGGTCCCAACAGTGGAGCGTGGTGGTGGCAGCATCACGCTGTGGGGATGTTTTTCAGCCGCATGGACAGGACGACCGGTTGCAATCGAAGGAAAGATGAATGCGGCAAAGTACGGGGATATCCTGGACGAACAGAGTGCTCACAACCTCAGACTGGGCCTAAGGGTTTCACCTTAAAAAAAGACAATGACGTCAGAGCCACTCCGGGACGGTTCTTGAATGGCCCAGCCAGACCCCTGACTTAAACCCAATTGAGCATCTCTGGAGCATCCTGAAAATGGCTGTCCACCAACGTTCACCCTCCAACCTGACAGAACTGGAGAGGATCCCCAAATCCAGGTGTGAAACACCTGTTGCATCATTCCCAAAACTACTCATGGCTGTTTTAGCTCAAAAGGGCGTGTCTCCTAAATACTGAGCAAAGGGTCTGAATACTTATGGCTGTGTGATATTTCAGTATTTCTTTTTGAATAAATTGCAAAAATGTCAACAATTCTGTTTTTTTTTCTTTTTCTGTCAACATGGGCTGCTGTGTGTACGTTGAGGGGGGAAAAAAATGAACCAAAATGATTTTAACAAATGGCCACAATATAACGAAGCGTGAAAATTGAAGGGGGTCTGAATACTTTCCGTCCCCACTGTAAATAGAAACGTGCTCCTATATTTTGGCGATCGGCCGGCATTTTTGGACGTAACCCATGTTATGTGGCAGGAAGTGGCTATATCTTCCTGTCTGAAGGAAGCATTTCAACGGGCGATTATTTTTTTCAAACAACAACCCTATTTTTAATCACTAATGTAGAAAAATACCCATCCAGACTTTCAATCTAGGCAACAATTACACCGCAGAATACGTAGACGTTCCACGAGGAAATGTTCTCGCCTTCCGCCATCAACGTGTCAGGCTGTGACAGGCTGACGTGTCCCAAATGTGGGCGGGCCATTTAAGGTCCTTTTTAAAGGTCAGAGGACAAAGATGTTAAACATTTTCTTGATAACTCTTGAATTATTTACAAAGCACATTTCAAAGTGATTGTATCGCAGATATACAGCAGTTAAATGGATAAATATGATCCAGAATGCGCCCTCCGGTCTTCGTCTTTCCGGAGCCGTGACGTAACACTTGCCAAACAGGCCGTTCATCCGGCGTCGTGTGCTATTGTTCCCGCCCTTGCGTTTTTGTTGTCGTGTGAGTCGGTGATTTCACGATTGTTTATTGTGTGGCATTTGGCTGTACAAATGGTTCAGGCAGTGGCAAGAGTTTCTTGGGCTTTCCAAGTGAAAAGGGAATACGTGACGCGGATGGGGATAGTCAATCGATAGCGGAAGAACCGTGATCCGCTATGGGTGCCTAGCAAGCATTCCAAACTCTGTGACGATCACTTGATAATAACAACACTTGGAACCGCCATTTAGCGGACAGCGTGGGATACACAAGTGTAGTTAGGCAGAGACTGAAACCAGCTGTGGTGCCGACTATTTTTCCTACGGCCACCGGGACCTCAACCGCCAGCAAGAGAACTGAATCTCGCAGCAGCGAAGCGGCGCGGACGAGAGGTGAGCATTTCCTTGTCTATACCTACGACTCTATTATGGCTATTATGCACTGGGCAGTGGGGGGGGGAAAAAGACCCATGCGATATTTTCAGTCTTGTCTTCTGTACTTTTGCCTATATGACAAGCCGACAGACACGCGGCAAAGACTTTCTGTGCAGCGTGTTAGAACGCCGCTCGAGCGAGGGGCACGCAATATATAGGAATATTGCATACTATGTCAAAGCTTGTGCCGTGTCACTGAAACATATATGAATATATAATGTGTATAGTCCTGCTAAAAAAGATTGGCACCCCTGGGGTGCCATTATTTCTAGCCATGACTATAAAAAGCCATGCTTTTTTTCCCTATACTGTCTGACCCCATGAGCATGCCTGTTGCATTTTATTTGAACAAAAGAATCCTCCTCTCTATTCTGGCATTCAGCGAATAGACATAGTTTTGGTAATCCCAAAACGGGAAAAGTTTAGTCTGATTTCATGTCAGTCGGCCGGCCAAAAAGGTCGACTTGGTACAGGTAAATAATCTTTGCGATGACACTTCTCGGGATCAAGCTAGTCGTCGGGCCAAATGTTTTGCGGTTAGGGAAAGGCGTCACCGTGAAAAACATTGTGACAGACCGCCACGCTCAAATTTAGACATTTCTGAGGGAAATCCATAAGGACCTTTGCCACTGGTTTGACGTTTGGCATGTCTTCCCTCTGAGTTTGTCACTTTTATGATTGCCCATGCATGTTTCCGTTTTTTTACATTGAAGGGCTCATCAGACAAAGGTATTTGACACACTGGACTGATAACCATTTTCTTTTCAGGAATCAAGAAGCAGCTGCTGGCCCTTTCCAAAAAGGCCGCTCGCGAGGCGGCGTTGACATGGTCGCGGTCCATCGCCAATCACTTTTATCGGTCAGCAGCATCAAGCGAAGGGAACA
Source organism: Phycodurus eques (assembly GCF_024500275.1). NCBI lineage: Eukaryota > Metazoa > Chordata > Actinopteri > Syngnathiformes > Syngnathidae > Phycodurus > Phycodurus eques. The sequence goes on along the minus strand of NW_026904024.1, from coordinate 212,336 downwards.
GTGAGGAATGTCGGCAAAAGGGGATGTCGGTCGCCAACCGTGTCGTGAATGTTCACAAGGGCCATGGCATGGTGACACATTTACAGAATGTCTGCATGATGAACTGGTAGAGGAAAGAGAATGGCTCATAAAAGGTGAAGTGAATCGAATAAGCTGATTGAAAGATGATTCAGAGATGCTACTTCTCTTAATTCTGTCCATTGATCTGTTCAGCTTTACATTTCAACGCAAACTGCAAAAGACGGCAAGCGCGAAGGAAGGATGGGGAGCGACAGTGGAGCATCTCTTACCCAAAAGGGAAGGATGGGAAGCCAGTGGCAAAGTCGGTCAAGGTGCCAATTACCTATGGTAAGTATGGTCAGCGTTGTATGTGTTTCATAACAATACTTGCGCCTTCAGATTTGTCCAAACATTTTTGTTCTCGACTATGTCCAGACGCTGCTGGATGAAATAATGCAGAGGAGACAGACTTTTCCAACCTTGGAGGCAGCTGGGGTTGATGCAAGAGAGAGATGTATGCCACGAAATGTTGTTGAAAATGATATGACAAGATGCAGGTGGTATGGTGGGGGTGGGGGGGGGAGAAAGAATGCACCAGGTTCAACAAAGTATTGGTTTAATTCGGCTTTTGGATATTTAAATCCACAATAATTGTAGTTATCACTCTCCCACTGAGTACGTATTCTACTAACAACACGGGATGGCAGAACTCTTCTGTTTTTCTTCCCAAGGTTTTGATAGATCCATCGTGTGAATCGTCTGTATGCAATGTACCTGTAGACCCTGAATGTTAAAAAAAAAAAAAGAATAAAGAAAAAACAATCCATTAAAATGCACTTTTTCCATTTTCTTATTTTCAAGCGCAGTGTTGATGCTGTAACTGTGCATAATGTTTGACTATTGCAGTAATATTAAAAATACTCTTTAGGAATAAAACCTGCCTTGTTTATTTGATGAACACCTAGGCATGCTATGCTTCTGTGTTTGAATGCTGGTCATTATGGCGGTACTTGGAGAGGCTAAGTATTTTTTTTTTTTTTACAGCGGTACTTGGTGCAAAATAGTTTGGGAGCCACCGGTCTACCTCATCTTCTCTCTGAAAAACGTACTCATTCACTGGGTCTTCATCACCAATTTGTCTGGATGTACGCCCAGAAGCTGGTTTCCAGCACATACTGATTTAGACCGTTGGCTTCAAATCCTTCGTGTTCAATGATGCAACTCATTCCAACAGTCAACCTTTCTGCTACTGCTGACAAATCCTGGCAACAGATACTCTCCACCCCTGTCAGCTGTGCATGGCATTCTCCACAGGAACACTTGCAAAGGAAATTATTCATAATAACTCAAAATAGAACTGCAATATAGCGGGTGTCTACTGTACTATCACTACTATAATTACTATACTACTTCGATTGCTCCATTACTACCTTCACCGCCAATACTACCACCAATATCACGACGACGTGTATCACCATCCTCACTACGATGACTACTACTACTTCAATTGCTACTATCATGATTACTAATATCCCTGTTACTACGGCTACCACCACCACTACTACTATAGTAAATTGATCGAGCAAATTTACTGCACTCCGCACATTTTCTTGCACGTCAGGTTACAATCCTCCATCATTGGCCAGAATAGGGATACACCCCAAGACATACAAAGGTTTTTTTGCTGTCGAGGTTGCTGCAGCACCCCACTCCAAGTAAAATTAGCCAGAATTAATCTTATGCGAGAAACCACATTAATTTCATTGAAGTATCACGATTTCCTTGACTTGAAAAACTTCTCCAGTAACCCGCTTAAAATATCACCAATTACTTCTAATTTGTGATTCTGTTAATAAAACTGTCACTACATTATTGTGAGTTGGAAAAGCGATTATAGTGCCACGACATGGTATTCAATAAATTAAACATCAAAACTGAAATAAAAAGTAGCTTGTCAATATTGTCACTTGAAATCGTTCAAAGAGGGGCTGATTGAAAGCAAAATCAAAGCAAATACAAACAAAGCAAACTACAATGTGACATAGTTACATATTTACAAAATATATGACATTCCATAAAGCACGTGTTGAATAAAGGGCTCACAGCCGGCTGAGAACAGGTGCAGCAATCTTGTACCGTATCCCTCACCAACTTTGTAAACGGTGATGTTGGGATGAATGCGGCGAGGCTTTGTATAATTATTTTGAACTTTACATTTACTTCACTGCTGCTGAAATTATTTTTACAAGAGGCCATTGTTACATAAAAAAAAAACCATACAGAAAAAATGGCAAATGCCAAACCGGGAGTAGGCATGAGTCCACTGTATCACCTTGTTTGATACTTGTTTTTATGAACTTTATGATTTCAACTTTTTCACATTTTATTGTTGTTGTTGACCTGCCCAATTTTATTTCCAATATAACAAATTCATCTGGGTTTCACATTAACCTTAAATATACATCTAAAACATAATACATAACATTAAAGTCACATGGGAAAAGATTTACCAAACCATGTGTGTTTGTCTTCTTGTCTTGCAGACAACACTGAAGATCTTCGCCCAGAGCCCCCTCATATAAAAGAGGAAGTGGAGGACGAAGAGGTCCGCCACATCAAACAGGAAGAGGAGGAGGAAGATTTCTCCAAGTTTCCATCGACTCTTGTCCCTTTGAAGAGTGAAGATGAAGGTCAAAGTGAGGAGAGCAGCGGGGCGGAGCCTCCAAGCAGCAGCGCAAGTCAACACATGACAACAGAAGGTGATGGAGGATCACAAGCAGACGGCCTCTTAGCTCCACTGTCGGATAGTGACGACATGACGTCGCACTCTCCTCACACTGATGATGATGATGATGATGATGATGATAAACAGTCTGAAGGTGATATGACATGTCACAGTGACAGCAAACGATGGAAATGTTCTCAGTGTGAGAAAACATTTGCTAACAAGAGCATTTTGAAACAACACGTGAGAACCCACACTGGAGAAAAACCTTTTTCCTGCTCAGTTTGTGGACAAAGATTCTCTATGAAGGAACGCTTAAAAAGACACACAAGAACCCACACTGGTGAGAAACCTTTTTCCTGCACAGTTTGTGGTAAAACATTCACTCAGAAGACAGATTTAAAAAGACACATGAGAACTCACACTGGTGAGAAACCTTTTTCCTGCTCAGTTTGTGGCCAAAGATTCTCTCAAAAGGGAAAGTTGAAAATACACACGAGAACCCACACTGGTGAGAAACCTTTTCCCTGCGCAGTTTGTGGTAAAACATTCACTCAGAAGACAGATGTAAAAAGACACACAAGAACGCACACTGGTGAGAAACCTTTTGCCTGCTCAGTTTGTGGTCAAAGATTCTCTCAAAAGGGAAAGTTAAAAATCCACACAAGAATCCACACTGGTGAGAAACCGTTTTCCTGCACCGTTTGTGGTAAAACATTCATTCAGAATACAGATGTTAAAAGACACACAAGAACACACACTGGTGAGAAACCTTTTTCCTGCTCATTTTGTGGTCAACGATTCTCTGGTAAGAAAAACTTAACAATGCACACAAGAACCCACACTGGTGAGAAACGTTTTTCCTGCTCAGTTTGTGGTAAAACGTTCACTCAGCAGACAAATTTAAAAAGGCACAAAAGAACGCACACTGGTGAGAAACCTTTTTCCTGCACAGTTTGTGGTAAAAGATTTGCTCAGCAGACAAATTTACAAAGACACACAAGAACGCACACTGGCGAGAAACCTTTTTCCTGCTCATTTTGTGGTCAACGATTCTCTGTGAAGAAAAACTTAACAAAACACACACGAACGCACACTGGTGAGAAACCTTTTTCCTGCTCAGGTTGTGGTCAGGGATTCTCTCGTAAGGATCGGGTTAAGACACACAAGTGTGCTGGTGAGAATAGCAGTGATCAAGAAGCTTTTAATGTAAATGTGAATGTTTAAAAAAAAAATAATATTAATAATTACTATGTCACATTCTTGTATTCTGTGTCCCAGCTTTTATTGTTGTGTTCTTGTTGTCCATATAGTTTCTAAAAGTCTCCCGTGTGCAAGTGTTGAGAATTAGCACTGTTCCCAAAATACTTTGAAGGGACTACTTATTGGTGTGAACATAGGCACTTGTTCCATAGTTCTAGAAAGTTTGGAAAGCTTGTTGTTTAAAAAAAATCGACAGTGAACTGCCTCATTGAGGAAAGAAGACAGCCAATGTCGTCCCACATGAAGGAATTCTTGCAGATTTATTTCCTCAAACGTCCGCTCCATTTTGTATTGATTGCACCACAAATGCCACTCAGATGTCCCAATCGGCGTTTCTGGAAGTGGCATTGTGTGACAGACGTGGACTTTGGCTGGCTGTCATCACGTCGGATGACCCGTGACGAGGGTCTCCCGGCTGAACGCGTAACGTCGCTTCATGTCCCGAAACTGCAGCTTGTCTGATTTGATCTTTTGTGATCCATAAAATCTAAAATATTGGGCTGATTGTTGTAATATTTTCAGAGGTTGAAGCTGCCATGAGTAGAGATGTCCCCATAAACTAACCCTAACCCTAACCCATTCAAGAACAGTCACGGAGTTCTTCTTAAGCCACTCCTTCGGTATTTTAGCTGTGTGCTTTGGGTCATTGTCTATTTTGAAAGCGAACCTTCGGCCCAGTCTGAGGTTCTGAGCACTCTGGAGAAGGTTTTCGTCCAGGATATCCCTGTACTTGGCCGCATTCGTCTTTCCTTTCGATTGCAAAAAAACACCCCCACAGCGTGATGCTGCCACCCCCATGCTTCACTGTCGGGACTGTCTTGGACAGGTGATGAGCAGTGCCTGCTTTTCTCCACACATGCCACTTAGAATTAAGGCCAACAATTTCTATCTTGGTTTCATCAGATCAGAGAATCTTATTTCTCACCATCTTAGAGTCCTTCAGGTGTTTTTATTGTTTTATTTTAGCACACTCCATGCGAGCTTTCATGTGTCATGCACTGAGGAGAGTCTTCCGTCGGACCACTCTGCCATAAAGCCCCGACTGGTGGAGGCGGATGGTTGTTTGTTTACATGTGCCCTGCGATTGGCTGGCAACCAGTTCAGGGCGTACCCCGCCTCCTGCCCGATGATAGCTGGGATAGGCTCCGGCACGCCCGCGACCCGAGTGAGGAGAAGCGGCTCAGAAGATGGATGGATGAATGGATGATGGTGGAGGGCTACAGTGATGGTTGACTTTCTAGAACTTTCTCCCATCTCCCGACTGCACATCTGGAGCTCAGCCACAGTGATCTTTGGGTTCTTCTTGACCTCTCTCACCAAGGCTCTTCTCCCCCATTTGCTCAGTTTGGCCGGACGGCCAGCTCTAGGAAGGGTTCTGATCGTCCCAAACGTCTTCCATTTCAGGATTATGGAGGCCACTGTGCTCTTAGGAATGGAATGTGCAGCAGAATATTTTTTTGTAACCTTGGCCAGATCTGTGCCTCGCCACAATTCTGTCTCTGAGCTCTTCAGGCAGTTCCTTTGACCTCGTGATTCTCATTTGCTCTGACATGTACTGTGAACTGTAAGGTCTTATATAGACAGTGGTGTGGCTTTCCTAATCAAGTCCAATCCGGATAGTCAAACACAACTGGACTCCAACGAAGGTGTAGAACCATCTCAAGGATGATCAAAAGAAATGCAAAGGGTCTGAATACTTACGGCTGGGTGATATTTCACTTTTTCTTTATTAATAAATCAGCAAAAATTTCAACAATTCTGTTTATTTTCTCTGTCAATATGGGGTACTGTGTGTAAATTAATGAGGGAAAAAATGAACTTAAATGATTTTAACTAATGGCTGCAATATAACATCCATCCATCCATTTTCTGAGCCGCTTCTCCTCACTCGGGTCGCGGGCGTGCCGGAGCCTATCCCAGCTGTCATCGGGCAGGAGGCGGGGTACACCCTGAACTGGTTGCCAGCCAATCGCAGGGAACATAGGAACAAACAACCATTCGCACTCACAGTCATGCCTACGGGCAATTCAGAGTCTCCAATCAAAGCATGTTTTTGGGACGTGGGAGGAAAGCGGAGTGCCCGGAGAAAACCCACGCAGGCACGGGGAGAACGTGCAAACTCCACACAGGCGGGGCCGGGGATCGAACCCGGGTCCTCAGAACTGTGAGGCTGACGCTCTAACCAGTCGGCCACCGTGCCGCCTCCAGCTAAACCAGCGCCTTTCAATTTTGGATTTTGTTGATGAAAAAGGGGCGTTAGAAAGGGAATTGATTATTTACCAAAGCAAATTGATATTATTGGAAATGACTGCCAGTTGAATTTTCTTGAGCAAAAAATACATAAACTTGTTTGTGAAATTTGGACCATTTAAGACCCATACTTCCTTTAAGCAAGGCATGTATTTTGCCCAATGTTTTAGTGGTAAATATCAAATAAGTGAATGATTGATTGAAATAAGATGAAGAGATACGAATAAATACATTTTGACTTTTGGTGATAAACTGTGAAATGTATTTGTGATCCTCAATAAATTACACCTCTTAAAACAGTGAGGGTGACTCAATTTGCTTGTATATCAAATTAATATTCCCCATTAAAAAGAATTGTCTTTAATCCATTGGGAACCCTTCCAAAAACAAAATGCTCGCAACATAACGCAAAAAATGGCCCAAGCGATGAGGCCCAAGTGAAAAAAACTGCAAAACTGGGGCACTGTGGAGGATCACGAGCAGACGCGGCCTCTTAGCTCCACTGTCAGATAGTGACGACAATGACGTCACACTCCTCACACTGATGAAGATGATCGTGGACTTCAGGAGGCATCCTTCGCCACGGCTGCCCCTCACGTCGTCCGGCTGCTTTGCGTCAACCGTCGAGACCTTCGGGTTCCTGGGAATGACAGTCTCTCAGGACCTGAAGTGGGCGACCGACATCAACTCCGTCCTCAAAAGGGCCCAGCACAGGATGTACTTCCTGTGGCTTCTGAGAAAGCACGGCCTGCCCCCGGAGCCGCTGAGGCGGTTCCACACAGCGGTCGTCGAATCGGTCCTGTGTTCTTCCATCACAGTCCGGTTTGGCGCCGCTACAAAAAAGGACAAACTCCGACTGCGACGGACCATCAAAACTGCTGAAAGGATTGTCGGTACCCCCCTACCCACCCTTGAGGACTTGCACGCTGCCAGAACTAAGACAAGAGCGTGCAAAATCCTCTCGGACCCTCCGCACCCCGGTCACCGGCTCTTCCGGCTCCTTGCCTCAGGTAGGCGCTACCGATCAACGCAAACTAGAACTAACAGACATTCCAACAGCTTCTTCCCTCTTGCGATCAACTTCTTAAACAGCTAACCTACAATTCTGTTGCAACATGCTGGCAATTATTTTGACTTGAGTACGTTGTCACATTTCTGTGGGGCCAATTCTGTATTACTCGTGCACTCACTGTTAGTTGTCTCGCCACGCTGCACTATTTGCATATCTGTCGTTGACCAATACTGGCCCCTCACGCCAGAGTAGCATCTGCTCCACTTGCACACCGTTTGAGGAGTATCTGCAACATTTGCACAATCGACATTGTCCCAGATGATCGCGCTACTCGTCACTTTAGACCGCATACACTCCTTGAAGTCTCGGCGCCCTTTGCACAACGGTCCTTGCACCGGACTATTGCAATATTAGTCATTCGAACTGCTCTAAGTGCTAGCGGACTCTGCATCTTTTGCACAATTGTCCAAAAAAAAAAAGTACCGGCATTACCAGATAACTATTAACCCTCTATTGCTCAGTGACTTTTTTTCTCAATGTCTTGATGTCTCCAAAGTGTTCTGTAAATTGACTGTCTGTCGTACTAGAGCGGCTCCAACTACCGGAGACAAATTCCTTGTGTGTTTTTTGGACATACTTGGCAAATAAAGATGATTCTGATTCTGATGATGATAAAAAGTCTGAAGGGGATATGACATGTCACACTGACAACAAACAATGGAATTTTTCTCAGTCTGGGAAAACTTTTGCTTGTAAAAGCAAATGACACATGAGAGGACACACCGGAGAAAAAGCTTTTGCCTGTTCAGATCGTGGTTAAAGATTCACTCAGGAAGGTAATTTTAAAATCTCAAAAGTAATGACTACCATACGGATGTACAAGAATCTATATTCATGCATTTTAACGACCACGTGCATCTTTATCTTGTCTTTCTCTTTTCTTAAAGCCTCCTGTGGGAAAGAAAAACTGCTGCCAAAATCCACAAAGTAATGCTTTCCTTGTTTTCCAGTAATTTTGTGATGTCCATGTCAAATAAATGAATGATTGATTGAACCAGACTGTAAAGAAGCATTGACTTTTCGTGGTAAACTCTGAGGAGTGCAGTATATGTGATCCCTAATAAAATGTGGTTCTTCAAACAGTGAGTAACTCAATTTACTTGAATCTCAAATCCATTTTACCCATTGAAAAGAAGTAAATGCCTTTAAAGTTGCACTAAGCAGGCTGAAAAAATGGCATGTAACTTTGACACACCACAGAGAAGAGTAACGTTAACAAGCCTGTCAAATTTGAATGAATAAAACATCGCGAATTATATGAAATCAGGTTTCAAAACTTGAATAATAAGGGCCACCTCTGAGGCGCTGTGGGTGTGGCGAATGGATGTGGCAAAACGAATCAATTATACTGAGGGGGTGATAGCTTGTAGGATGTAAAACAACAGCGTGGCTTCGTAGTAAAAGAGGGCGGGGACTCGACTGGCCCGCCTGCGGTCCGGACCTGTCTCCCATTGAAAATGTGTGGCGCATGATGAAGCGTAAAATACGAGACTCCGGACTGTTGGACGGAGACTCCGGACTGTTGAACAGCTGAAGCTGTACATCGAGCAAGAATGGGAAAGAATTCCACCGACAAAAGCTTCAACAGTTGGTGTCCTCAGTTCCCAAACGTTTATTGAATATTGTTCAAAGAAAAGGTGATGTAGCACCGTGGTCAACACGACCCTGTCCCAGCTTTTTTTGGAACGTGTCGCAGCCATCAAATTCCAAGTTCATGATTATTTGCTCAAAACAATCAAGTTGATCCGTTTGAACATGAAATAGCTTGTCTTTGTCGTGTATTCAATTAAATACAGGTCGAACGTGATTTGCAAATCATTGTATTTTATTTATGTTTAACACAACGTCCCAACTTCATTGGAATTGGGGTTGTATTTAAAATGATGATACACACACCCATGATATGACACACTTAACATTCGTGTCTTGGAATGTCAATGGCATTCGATTACAGGCAAAGAGAATTAAGATGATGGATTATACCACTAAATGTCAAACAGACCTCCTCCTATTACAAGAAACGCACCTTACTAAGTCAGCTCATTGACTAATTTCACGCAGGTTATCTCGGCCTTTTATAACTGTAGACTAAGAGGAGTCTCCATACTAGTCCATAAAAGACTACTTTTTACAATAAATAGTACAGTACAGATCCAGAAGGCCGATATATAATTATACAGGCTACAATATTTAACAAGCTTTATTTATACAATTGCCAATGTATACGCTCCAAAGAAAGATGATCCAGCCTTTTTTCACATGCTGTTTTCGCACTTCCAACTCTACAATTATTATGGGAGGTGATTTTAACCTTACGCTAAATCCCCTAATAGATTGCTCAAATCTCTAAAATAGTAATCAGCCACAATGCTCCAATATACTCGAGCAGTATATGGATGTCTTTGGTCTCATTGATATCTGGAGTCTGAAAAACCATACAAAAAAGAAGAAACGTTTTTCTCGTCAGTTCCCCGCTCTTTCTCAAGAATCGATTTCTTTCTTTCAAACAATTCGGCAGCTCAAAGAATTACTCCCAAAATACATCCAGTCATCATCAGCGACCACCCACCAATTTCTCTCAATCTAAAAGTCCAATTTGGGTCCCCCACCAACAGGGCGCTTCAACACGTCCCCATTGAAGGACCCGGAGTTTGATTATTTCGTGAGGAAGGAATGGGATGAGTTTCTGAAATTCAACGCCTCCCCAACCATATCCCCATCTCTGTTGTGGTAAACCGGGAAAGCTGTTTTGAGAGGTCGAATCAAATCATATTCTTCGTATAAGAAAAAACAAGCACAAAAATTGGACACCTCACAGAAGAATATGCAATTAAGCCGACAGATACGCTTAGAAACCAACTTCAATAGGCTAAACATCAATTCGATTAGTTAGCTTATCAAAAAGAATATATTTTCTTCAACAACAGGATACACTAACTTTGAGTACAATAATAAATCGGGAAAATTCCTTGCGAACCAACTTCAGCGCAATAAAAAAAAAAAAAGCCATTCATTACAGACATTCAAGATTCAAACGGCAACTGTACTCAGTCACCGCTAGAAATAAATGACATTTTTAACCATTTTTATAGCAGTTTATACACATCTTCACACAACCCAGACCAAAAAGAAATTGAAACTTTTGCTAAGGATCTAAACATCCCTCAGTTAAATACATAAATTAAAGACAACCTTGATGTTCATTTAACCATCACAGAATTACATAACACATTAAAAAATATGCAACCGGGACAAGCACCTGGCCCGGACGGAATCCTTGTTGAATTCATTCAACATTATTGGCCAATACTAGCGCCTCTATTTTTCAGAACAGTCAATGAGATAAACGATAAAGGTAGAATTAGTAGCCATATGAACACAGCTTCAATGAAGTTCTTACTAAAACCAGGTAAAGACCCCAGTCTCCCGGCGAATTATCGGCCCTTATCACCGATTAATGTAGATATCAAGATTATCTCAAAAGCCCTCGCAGTGAGACTTGAAAAGGTACTTCTGTCGATAATCCACTGACCAGACAGGCTTCGTTCAAGGGTAGAAGTTCCACAAATAATGTCAAGACGTCTGTTGAATTTAATAAGCATGTCACAGTGTAAAAATCTAAACGCAATCATCATGTCACTTGACGCAGAGAAAGCTTTCGATAAAGTTAACTGGGCTTTCCTGTTTGCAGTAATTTGCAAATTTGGCTTTGGAGATTCGTTTATGCATTGGATAGCAACATTATACAATTCGCCGAAAGCGACAGTCACCACAAATAGGATCACTTCACAAAGTTTGACATTACAAAAGGAACCAGACAAGGATGTCCACTCTCACCAATGCTACTTGCAATATTTATCGAACCTCTTGCTGCCGCTATATGTCAGAATGCTAAGATTAAAGGTATCTGCTCACTAGTGACAGAACACAAAATCAATCTGTATGCTGATGATATTCTTCTTTACTTACAGGAACCCAAGTACGGTCTTCAGGCAGTTTTCAATCTCATGAAAACATTTTCACAAATACCAGACTACTCTTATTAACTGGACAAAATCAACAATACTCCCAATAACAACAAACTCATGGACTCCTGCAGATCAAATCCCAGAGTACCCTATTCCAATAGGAGGAAACATTAAGTATTTCGGTATCAATATTTCGTCAAAACTCACAGAGCTAACCAATCTAAATTACACACCACTTCCGAATAACTTGCCTATATCATTACTGGGAAAATAGCTACAACAAAAATGAAAACCTTACCTCAAATAAATTATATATTTTCATATATATTTTCATATATTTTATATATATATATATATATTTTAACTATCAGCCGTTTCTTCAAGCTAACGGCTAATGTTGAGTCATTCAAGCACATGAAAACAAGCACACATAGTTCAAATAAATGTCAATTAATAATAAATGTATATACGTATTAAAGCATTTTATTTCATAATAATAGTAATACATGAAACTTATATAGCCCTTCTCAAGACACTCAAAGATGCTTTCCACTAATCAGATGACAGTAACAGTATGAGGAAAGTGAGCAGGAAGCCCGGCTGGCGGGGGCTCGTGCCAGCGACGCTGTCCACTGTGGTGGAATGCAGCAAAGTCGAGAGCCGAGCCGCATGTCAAGGGACGCGGAAGGATGTTCGGTTCGCCTTTCCTGGTTTACAATACGCGACACCAACAATGCATAGTCCGTCGGTGAACGTGTTGAGTGAACATGAACCTGCGGGATGGATCATTTACTGGATGAGGAAGCACTTGAATGATTTTGTGGAAAAGAACTGAACGATTCGGTGAATGAATCTTTTTAGAGAACTGATTCGATGATTCCGTGTACTCAAAAGAACTGCCACGCCCGTCACTACAGCTCAGGCCATTTGAGGACAGATTCGAATTTACAATGCCAACCTAGCTGCGGACGAGAGAGTAAACATAAATAAAACAAATTTACAAATAATGGACCTGTTTATTCACTGTATTGTAAGCATGTCTTAATGAGTCTTAATTCGCACCTTGTTTCTTGGTGTCTGCAGGAAAAACTTTTATTGAAAGATCTACGGATGGTGTCGCAAGACGCAATTTGTTGGATAGCTGGACTTCCTAGAAGTCCTCTCCATGGGTAAAAAAGCCCAAAAGAAAACACTCCAGGACCTTCACGGCTACAAAAGGGACCACACGTATTCTGAAGCTTGAAAAGACATGTCTTTTCTGGGAAGATAGGAGGGAAATCAAGGGGTTGAAAGTCTCTGAATAAAATAATGGAAACAGCTACGTAGTCTCTATCTGCATTTGAGAGTGATGAACAAAAAAACCTTTTGGGGTAAATATCTCATTAATTCAAAACCTACATAGGGTAGCTTATTATTCTGGTTCATGCCGGAGTGATGATCGTCAACAATCGCTCCCTCTTTCTATCCATACTTGTGTAATATGGAGCGTATTCCCAAAACTAGTAACCATGAAAAAAAAATGGTACTCTCGCTCTTGCTCGCTATAGGACGCTATCGACATCACAATCCCGATATAAACAGCCTGCCATTTCTTTTTGTTTTTTTTTTTTTACTGTATTTGTAAGTAAAATTGCTTCAATACAATTTACTACGCCCCAGGGTTCTGCCTGGCATATTGGCAGCTCCAGCTGCCTCAAGGGTTGAAGGTGGAAGTGACGCAATAGCTGCCTTGTCCGTTGGTGGACGCTCAAATCTGTGCACATCTGCATACAAAATCAGCCCAAATCCCAAAGGGTATGTAGGAAGAATGCTCATCCTTACATTTTCTTTTTTTTTTTTTTTTTTTTTCCATTCGGAAGTGAACCCGATCACAAACTCTTAAATGTTTTTTTTCCCCTCTTCCATTTAAGGATTATGGAGGCCACTGTGCTCTTAGGAACGTAGAGTGCAGCAGAATTTTTTTTTTTTGTAACCTTGGCCAGATCTGCGCCTTGCCACAATTCTGTCTCTGAGCTCTTCGGGCAGTTCCTTTGACCTCATGATTGTCAATTGCTCTGACATGCACTGTGAGCTGTAAGGTCTTATATACACAGGGGTGCGGCTTTCCTAATCAAGTCCAATCCTAGTTTACAATACGTGACAACAACAACGCATAGTCCTAAAGCGAACGTCTCGAGTGAACGGGGATGGATCGTGAACGGAATGAGGAAGCACTGGGAAAGGATTGAACGATTCGGTTGAACGAATCTTTTTAAAGAACTTATTGCTAGAGGACTCTGCATCGTTTTGCACAATTGTCCAAAAAATAAATACATGTGTACCGGCATTAGCAGATAACTATAGCAACCCTTTATTGCTCAATGACTGTTTTTTCTCCCCCCGTCATTGTCTTTCTGTCTCCAAAGTGTTCTCTGTCAATTGACTGTCCGTTGCCGTACGAGATCGGCTCCAACTGCCGGAGACAAATTCGTTGTGCGGTTTTTTGGGACATACTTGGCAAAATGAAGATGATTCTGATTCTGATTCTGATCGTAAGGATTCAATACACTCAAAAGAACTGCCGTGCCCATCGCGAGCTGGAGCTGCCTCGAAGGCGTCAATGGGAAGTGACGTAAGGACCTACCAGCTGCCTTTCTCGCCCGAAGAGGCCCGAGGAGCTCGACGACGAACCAACCAGCGAGACGTGAGGAGGGATAAACGCGAATTTTATTAGCGAACGTGCTGAAGTCTCCCACGGGACGTCCATCGCGACTGGACTGGACTGAAACATCAATCGTCCGATCTTCGTGTCGGTGCGCGCCCGTTGCAGCTTCTCGGCCGAGGCTAGCTTAGCTTGCTAGCAGCTAACAAAGAGGCGCGTTTGTGGTCAACGCATCGCAAAGCGGAGAAGGTGCTGTGTTTATCGTGCGAAGATGTGTGCGAGAAGGACGCCAGAGTACGGAGAGGAACTTTGTGGGGCAACAGACGAGAACAACGAGCCCCAACGTCCACGATTGGACGCGGTTTTCCATCTGCGGCCTCGAGTTGTGCTGCACGGAGCAGGTTTGTTCACTCACTCTCTCACTCCTTTCGCTTTTCAATGATACTCCCGTGGTTTATTGCGAGCGTTGCGCGACATGAGATTTAACATAACATACATACCATCCAAGGATATCTACGATGCAGATCACTCAGGAAGACAGCTTTTGGACTCAGGGGCGTCGTCGGCATTTCTCAAGATGTGGGCCGCATTGGCGGAGTGTAAGCCTTTTACTCAATTCAATGATAAAAGAAATTGAGTGCAATATCATTTTCTTTGCCTGAAGCGGGGTCTGACGAGAAGCCATTTTGAGTGGTGGCCCTGTTGGGTCACCATGAGCCGAGTTGTGGTGGCCCTGTCAGAACTCGTACCGACCTCACCGATTCATCATATAATAGGAGAAGTTGGAGTGGTTATTTCGTATTTAGCGTCTTTATACTGAATAATTGAAGCTACTTGAAGCACATTTATGGAGTGCATTTCATACACAAGGTAACGCAATGTGCTTTACGTGATTAAAAGCGTCTCATTTAAAAACAAAGGGGGGGGGAAGCACCTTATAAAAATTTTACAGAGAGAAAAATCTAAATGCAATGAAAACAGCGTACAGTCCAGGAAATATTTAAAAGTGGAAATGCTCCAAAAGACAAGAGGGGGGGCGTTTTCAACCTGGACTTGAAAACATGCACACTTGGGGCTGACGTCACTTCTGTTGGCAACTTCTTCCATTTGTGCGCAGCATAATAGCTCAGTGCTGCTTCACCATGTTTGCTCCACTATTTGACCTGAGTCTGTCGATCTCAGAGCCATACTGGGTCCGTGAGCATTTCTTTCATGTATTCAGGACCTAAACCATTTAGTGATTTATAGCCGCGTAGCAGAACTTTGAAATCGATTCTAAAGGTGACTTGGAGCCAGTGTAGAGGACTTAGAATTGGAGTAATATGCTCTGACCTCTTTGTTTTGGTCAGAACCCGAGCTGCAGAATTCTGAATGAGTTGCAGCTGTTTAATGCTCTTTTTGGGGGAGTCCAGTCAGAAGACCTTTACAATAGGTAAGACTCCTTGAGATAAAAGCGTGGATGAGCTTCTCCTTGTTTGCTTGGCACATGCAAGCCTTCACTCTGGATATGTTCTTCAGCTGGAAGAAGGCATTTTTAGTAATTGATTTGATACGACTGTTGAAAGTCGGGTCGAAATCTATCAGTACACCCAAGGTTGCGGACTTGGTCTTTGGTTTTTTAAGAGCGTGAACTGGACTGAACCCCATAGGTCGTTGCCGTTCGATGAGAATGAACACTTCCAATGCTTACCAAATAGGAAAAGTAGAAATAAATAAGAAAAATAAATAAATAAGAAATTAGAAAAGTGACATTAGAAAAGTGCAACATCAATAGTCTTGTCTTCTTTTACATGTACATCGCTGCCACCGACTGCTACTTCAGCTACTGCTAAAAACATCTCCCACGCATAAAACCACATGAATCTGGAAATTAGTTTTGAAAGTTGCACGTTACTTGAACCCAAACGAATCAAATAAGCCAAACGTCATTGCAATCGGGGTTCACTTTATCTCGTCTGGCTCTCCACATAACCTTATATATAAATATAAACTATATTACACAACATTAAAGTCATAACATGAGAATTGACTTGACCAAACCATGTGTGTTTATCTTCTTGTGTCTTGCAGACATCAGTGAAGACCTTCGTCCTGAGCGGCAGGAGCCAGAGCCCTCTCGCATTAAAGAGGACGTGGGAGGTGAAGAGGTCCCCCACTTCAAAGAGGAAGAGGAATTGGAGCCCATTTCCATTAAAAAAGAAGAGGAGCCAGAGCACCCCCACTTAAAATGGGAAGAGGAGGAGGATACCAACTTTCCATCGACTGGTGTCCCCTTGAAGACTGCAGATAAAGTTCAAAGTGAGGAGTCCAGAGGAGCGGAGCCTCGAAGCAGCAGCACGAGAGAAGGTGATGGAGACCACTTTGGAAGATCACAAGCAGACGGTCTCTTAGCACCCCTATCAGATAGCGACGACACGACGTCACACTCCCCTGCCACTGAAGATGATGACGAGTATGAAAGTGATGTGACATGTCACACTGACAACAAACGCTGGAAATGTTCTCAGTGCGGGAAGAGCTTTCCTTACGAGAGTCATTTGAAAAAGCACACGAGAATACACACTGGTGAGAAACCTTTTGCCTGCTCAGATTGCAGTCAAAGGTTTACTCAGAAGGGACACTTAAAAATACACACAAGAACCCACACTGGTGAGAAACCTTTTGCCTGCTCAGTTTGTGGTCATAGGTTCTCCTTAAAGGAGAACTTAAAAAATCACTCAAGAACCCACACTGGTGAAAAACCTTTTGCCTGCTCAGTATGTGGTCAAAGATTCACTCAGAAGGGTAGCTTAAATATACACACAAGAACCCACACTGGTGATAAGCCTTTTGTCTGCTCAGTTTGTGGTCAAAGATTCTCTCATAAGGGAAGCTTTAAAATACACACAAGGGCCCACACAGGTGAGAAACCTTTTGTCTGCTCAGCTTGTGGGAAAACCTTCAATCGGAAAGGAGACTTAAAAATACATGCAAGAACCCATACTGGTGAGAGACCCTTTGCCTGCTCAGTTTGCGGTCAAAGATTCTCCGTAAAGGAATACTTAAAAACACACACAAGAACCCACACTGGTGATAAACCTTTCGCCTGCTCAGATTGTGGTCAAAGATTCACTCAAAATGGAAGCTTAATAATACACACAAGAATCCATACAGGTGCTAAACCTTTTGCCTGCTCAGTTTGCGGTCAAAGGTTCTCCGTAAAGGCACGCTTAAAAATACACACCAGAACCCATACTGGTGAGAAGCCTTTTTCCTGCTCAGTTTGTGGTCAAAGATTCACTCAAAATGGAAGCTTAAAAATCCACACAAGAATCCACACAGGTGATAAGCCTTTTCCTTGCTCGGTTTGTGGCCAGAGATTCTCCGTAAAGGCGAGCTTGAAATTACATGCAAGAACCCACACTGGTGAGAAACCCTTTTCCTGCTCAGTTTGTGGTCAAAGATTCACTCAAAATAGAAACCTAAAAATACACACAAGAACCCACACTGATGACAAACCTTTTGCCCGCTCGGTTTGTGGTCACAGATTCTCTCATAAGGATGAAGCTAAGACAGGCAAGTGTACTGCTAAGAATCCCGATGATCAAGAAGGTATAAATGTCAATGTTAGGTCAGATTTATTAGATGAGCTTTCATTCACAGAATAATTTCAGGAAACCAACAATGATGGAGCCAACCGCAAAGATGTAGGCTGAAGCCGTGGCGTATTATGCCAGCAGCAAAATAACTCAATACAAATCATCAATCAATCTTCAAAGCACCAACACAGATTTCAACATCCATATTTCCATCCATCCATTTTCTGAGCCGCTTCTCCTCACTCGGGTCGCGGGCGTGCTGGACCCGATCCCAGCTGTCATCGGGCAGGAGGCGGGGTACACCCTGAACCGGTTGCCAGCCAATCGCAGGGCACATACAAACAAACAACCATTCGCGCTCACAGTCACACCTACGGGCAATTTAGAGTCTCCAATTTATGCATGTTTTTGGGATGTGGGAGGAAACCGGAGTGCCCGGAGAAAACCCACGCAGGCGCGGGGAGAACATGAAAACTCCACACAGGCGGGGCCGGGGATCGAACCCGGGTGAGGCTGACGCTCTAACCAGTCGGCCACCGTGCCGCCAGATTTCAACATCCTCCAATGAAATTGAATTAGTGATATAAGACAAAAACGTTTTTTTTATTGAAACAAAAAACACGCTTGTCACAAAATTGTCAAACGAGCACGAAAGTTATCATCTCAAGCAATTTATTTTGTTGATGCCTGTGCATTGCATTGTGCATTCCTGATTGTGATAGCTCTTTCCGGGAACTTCAAAATAGGTTAAGTATTGGTTTTGAATGTGTTGGCCAATATCTCAACACCGTCAGTCATGTACGGACGTAATAGGGAGCATTAAAGTGGATATCATTGAGTTCATATTCAGAACATTCTTGGTTGTACAGCTTTTTGACATTTAGTTTTTTACGTTGACTATATGTGGCTTCCAACAAGGCTCGGCATCAAAAATCACTCCAAGACATTGATGTTGATATACTCTTTCTATCTCATAGGAATGTACTGTGATTTCAACCTGATGTTTTATTTGTTGAGTGCCAAAAATGTCAACTTTGTTTTGTTTAAATTTAGTGGTCATTTCTTTATATCAATGAGTTTAGTTCATTTTCATAGTATTCAGAAGCTGTGGTAGGTTTTTGTCTGAGGAGTAGAGGGTTGTATCATCAGTAAATAAAAAAAACATTTTTGAGTACCTTCAGTTTTTTTTTTTTTGATTGTTAAATTGCACAAATTGATATCGATCATCCAAATAACTTCATCCCTTTATGTGCTAACCCTCTTGGACCACATCCCTCTAATTTGTCCATGAATATATTCTGTTCAAGAGTGTAAAACTCTTTTTTTCCCAGAGCTATAAAAAAGCCAACAGCAAATTCTTTATTGTTTATTCCAGTAGATATCGCTTCCTCAAATTCCATTGCATCTTTGAGCACCTAGAAAAGCGCAATCATGCATCGTTATCATCCATCCATTTTCCATATCGCTTAACCGCACGGTGCCGGAGCCTGTCCCAGCTGACTCTGGGCGAGAAGCGGGGTCCACGCCGAACTGGCCGTCAGCCAATCGCAGGGCACATAGAAACAGACGACCGCTCGCACAGTTTTCGGTTAACCTAGCGTGCATGTTTTTTTGCGGGGGATATGGGAGGAAACCCATGCAGGCACGGGGGAGAACATGCAAACTCCACACAAGGAAGGCCAGATTTGAACCCGGGTCCTCAGAACTGTGAGGCAGATGTGCTAACCAGTCGCACACCGTGCCATATTATGGTGATGATTATTATAGTTTGTAAACCTGTCTCTTATTCCACTTTTATCGATAGGAATTACTCCAGCTGTTTTCCTTTTTGAAGGGAGCCCCGTGCCTGCGTGGGTTTTCTCCGGGCACTCCGGTTTCCTCCCACATCCTCAAAACATGCGTGGTAGGTTGATCGATGACTCTCAATTGCCCTGAGGTGAATGGTTGTTTGTGTATACGTGCCCTGCGATCGGCTGGCGACCCGTTCAGGGTGTACCCCGCCTCTCGGCCGAAGTGAGCTGGGTTAGGTTCCAGCACCCCATTGTTGACTTTCCACCCGATGTTCAATATTCCATGGGATCAAGCAGAACGACTTCGTTGTTTTTCCAAGAACTATGTCAAATAATGTTGACGTTGCGGCACAGAGCCGATTGAGGCTCGAGTCGGTGGCCTGTCGCTTTAAATAGTTCTGCCCTAAAGGCTCATGGGTAATGCCTCTCTTTTCCCATCTCGCTGTGCTGGAGGAGGCTCGATCGTGTTCCAGCAAATCTTCCCGAGTTTGTATCGAATGTTCTGAATCCTCCTGATCACGACTTCAGTGGACTAAGACAAAATTCGTGCAATCTTCGCGTCCGGTTGGAGGCGTCTCGTGCACGTTGAAGCTTCTCGGCCTAGCTTAGCTTAGCTTAGCTTAGCATAGCGTAGCTTGCTAACAAAGAGACGCGTTTGTAGTCAACACTTCGCTAAGCAAAGATCAAGCGTGAGGTAATGGGTGAGGTCTTATTTACACCACCGACTTGTAAGGAGTGGGGACCACAATATCGAATACTAACACTGAAATGTGGTTTAAAAAAAAAAAACTGAAACAACAACAACAACAACTCAATTCTGTCAGCTTTGTTTTTCTGAGATACTGAAAAAATATCCTGCAACGATTATTTTCTGAATCGTTATTTATCTTAGTCTGGATTCTGACTCCTTTTGTAGAATAATGTCGATAATGTTTCAACACAAATTGTCTCTCACAAAGGAGCTGTCTTCTTTCTCTCAGTTATCGCTGACAATGCATAACTACATGTTCTGCTGTTTACTTTTTGTTGACAGTAATCACATCTCCCACTTTGCTGCTTTGCCAGTTTAACTAACGTACTGTTTAACCCACGATGTCCAAATCTGAATCTTGATATCATTGTTTCGCATGTCCGATTTGCACTTGCTTTTCTCGTCCCCCCACGTAGAGTGGAAAGTAATGTGATCGTCGTGTGAAAATGTGTGCAAGAAGGACGCCGGAGTACGAGGAGGAACTTTGTGGCCCAAAAGAGGAGAAGGAGCCACGTCTTCAACTTCTGCAGCCTCCAACTGTGCTACGCAGAGCAGGTCGGTTTCCCTGTTGCGTGCGTTCTAATTTGAAGGACCCTCCTGTGTTGATTTACGGCCCCGTTTGACGATGAATTTAACATAACGTGATTAACATCCTGTAATGTGTACTGTGTGGGTCTGCGGCAGGGGCGGAGCTACGCGGTGGCCGCTGCCCATGTGCCCCGGCCAACCCCCGGATCAAAAAACAGTTAACAAATCTGTTAAAGACGTCATCGCGCACGTGACGCGGTTTACATAACGTGTGGACCGGCTGCCAGCCATGGAATTCTTGGCCTGCAAGTGGTATTAATCGGCTCCATCTTTCGAACCATTCGGAGTAAAGGTGCCAGGTGTCTTGAAAGGCTGCATAGTAGTTTGAATGAGAAGCAACTCTCTAGGCTGCAATTAAGTGAAATAAATGAGATAAGCTTTGCAACTGAAATATTACAAAACTGTTCACAGAGAAATGATTTGCAAAAGTATGCCCACTTTCAATACGAGGAAGACAGTGTCAAATCCCTTTAAGACATGTTTGCTTTGCAGGAGTTCATAAAGCAGCCCTGTTTTTGCCTGATCCAAATGCATGTTTGTAGCTTTTTAGGGGAGGGGCCATCTTTTAACCTGAAGCACCTTTGAACCTGAAAGTGATGCATTGTTTTGAAATGGGATTCTGTATACATACAAAGGTAGAACTACACATATGGACTAAATTTACTTATTTGCATGACTTCTAAAGTCATGATTAACTCTCCAAAGTTGAATTAGCCACAAGGGAAAATGTTTTTATTTCTTCTTTTTTTTATGATGCTACCGTTAGTTATTTGGTTATAGGCAGGGGTGCACATACACGAAGTCGTGGCAGAAAATATTAAATGTGCACTCAATTTGATTGTATTAGTGAACTTTTGCGCACCATACATACATTTCTTTTTTGGGGGGCGGGGCGCAGCGGTAGACGGTCAGTATAGTGAATTCGTTCAAACAATCTTTTTATTCATTTTTTTTAAAGACCTGTCCTGTTCAGTTGCATGGCCTTGCAGAATGGTGGATCTGTCTGCCCATGCAGTCAGTTTTTTTTCTAGGACATCAAGTTTTTTTTATCCACAGATAAGCAACAAACAAACAGTCATTTGTAGATTGGGGTGGGGAGGACGTGCAATATTTAACCGAGAGGACAGAAAAAAAGGGCAGGCCAGAATGTGGGGAAAATGAGCAAGGCAGTGCTACTGACGAGTGGTGCGGTGGAATTCTTTTTTTTTTTTTTTTTTTTTTTTTTTTTTTGAATCTAAACACCTGTAGGAACCTGTGCGTTGATATGTTAGTATAACCTGTGTTGTTGTTAGTGATCCCAGCACAAGTAATGAAAGCTTATCGTGGGTCTATCTCACTTATTAGTGAATGAGCCCCATATCACATGCGGGTTTGTCAACCGGTGTACGGAGTTGCTTGGCGGGGGCCGAGTCAGCGCCCATGAAGAACTTCTTGAAGTTAATTGAGGGACTTTTAGTTTATTGAAAAAAGTTTCAATGTCGTTTTTCGGTTTATTATGGGATGCATATAAGCTACTGTACTCGTTGTAAAACTAGTACAGTAGTAGTAGTTCTTTTTTGGGTACGAAAAGTATTCAGACCCCGTAAACTTTTTCACTCTTTGTTATATGGCAGCCATTTGCTAAAATCAGAATCAGAATCATCTTTATTTGCCAAGTATGTCCAAAAAACACACAAGGAATTTGTCTGCGGTAGTTGGAGCCGCTCTAGTACGACAACAGACGGTCAGTTGACAGAGAACACTTTGGAGACAGAAAGACATTGAGAAAAACAGTCACTGAGCAATAAAGCTTGCTCGTTATCGGGTAATGCCGGTACATTTGTTTTTTTTTTGGACAATTGTGCAAAAAGAGCTTTCCATCATTACAATATTTTAAGTTCATTTTTTCCTCCTCAATGTACACACAGCACCCCATAGTGACAGAAAAAAATGAATTGTTGAAATTTTTGCAGATTTATTAAAAAAGAAAAACTGAAATATCACACAGCCATAAGTATTCAGACCCTTTGCTGTGACACTCATATTTAACTCTGGTGCTGTCCATTTCTTCTGATCATCCTTGAGATGGTTCTACACCTTCATTGGTGTCCAGCTGTGTTTGAGTATACTGACTGGACTTGATTGGGAAAGCCACACACCTGTCTATATAAGACCTTACAGCTCGCAGTGCATGTCAGAGCAAATGAGAATCATGAGGTCAAAGGAACTGCCTGAAGAGCTCAGAGACAGAATTGTGGCAAGGCACAGATCTGGCCATGGTTACAAAAACAATTTCTGCTGCACTTAAGGTTCCTAAGAGTGCAGTGGCCTCCATAATCCTGAAATGGAAGACGTTTGGGACGACCAGAACCCTTTGTAGAGCTGGTCGTCCGGGAGATCGGGGGAGAAGAGCCTTGGTGAGAGAGGTCAAGAAGAACCCAAAGATCACAGTGGCTGAGCTCCAGCGTTGCAGTCGGGAGAAAATTCTAGAAAGTCATCACTGCAGCTCTCCACCAGTCGGGGCTTTATGGCAGAGTGGCCCGACGGAAGCCTCTCCTCACTGCAAAACACATGAAAGCCCACATGGAGTTTGCTAAAAAAAAACACCTGAAGGACTCCATGATGAGAAGAAATAAGATTCTCTGTCTGGTCTGATGAGACCAAGAGGAAACTTTTTGGCCTTAATTCTAATCAGTATGTGTGGAGAAAAGCAGGCACTGCTCATCACCTGTCCAATACAGTCCCAACAGTGAAGCATGGTGGTGGCAGCATCACGCTGTGGGGATGTTTTTCAGCCGCATGGACAGGACGACCGGTTGCAATCGAAGGAAAGATGAATGTGGCCAAGTACAGGGATATCCTGGACGAAAACCTTCTCCAGAGTGCTCAGGACCTCAGACTGGGCCGAAGGTTGACCTTCAAACAAGAAAATGACCCAAAGCACACAACTAAAATAACGAAGGAGTGGCTTCAGAACAACTCCGTGACTGTTCTTGATTGGCCCAGCCAGAGCCCTGACTTAAACCCAATGGAGCATCTTTGGAGAGCCCTTAAAATGGCTGTCCACCAACGTTCACCATCCAACCTGACAGAACTGGAGAGGATCTGGAAGGAGGAACGGCGGATGATCCCCAAATCCAGGTGTGAAAAACTTGTTGCATCGTTCCCAAAAAGACTCATGGCTGTATTAGCTCAAAACGGTGCTACTACTAGATACTGAGCAAAGGGTCTGAATACTTATGGCAGTTTTTATTTTTTAACTGACTTATCCACAGCAGGTCCCAACTGCTTTGGATAAGTCACAGGAGTTGACGAGACGTACTTTTACTCCGTTACAATGATCTAAATTTTGCTCACTACCTTTCTTTATCAGTTATTGCTGATTTATCAACTATTTCGTGGGCGAGACGAAAGTCACATGACCTCACACAACGTCAATTGCTAGTACATCGTGTATTTAGGAAACGCGCCTACAATAATAGTTTACATATGTCAATTTTAAATGTATTAAGCGATAGAGCGATGTTAGGGATTATGTCATAACAGAAAGAACTAACTTCAAATTCAGAAATGCTATCCACCCATCCATCCATTTTCTGTATCGCTTATCCTCACCAGTGTCGCGGACATACTTGAGCCTATCCCAGGTATCTATGGGCGAGAGGCGGGGTACACCCTGCACTGGTCGCCAGCCAATCGCAAAGTACATATAAACAAACAACCATTTGCGCTCACATTCACACCTACGAGCAATTTAGAGCTTTCAATCAACCTACCACACTTGTTTTTGGGATGTGGGAGGAAACCGGAGTACCCGGAGAAAACCCACACAGGCACGGGGAGAACATGCAAACTCCACGCAGACGAGGCCCGGATTTGAACCCCGGTCCTCAGAATTGTGAGGCAGATGTGATGTGTCGGTGACCGTGTGTGTGTGTACACACAGTGGGTATGGAAAGTATTCAGACCCAGTATTCTTTGTTTCTTGCAGCCATTTATGAAATCATTTATTTTTTTCCTTCATTAATGTACACACAGCACCCCCATATTGACAGAAAAAAAATTGAATTGTTGGAATTTTTGCAGATTTTAATAAAAAAGAAAAACTGAAATATCACAGCCAAAAAAGACTCCTATGATGAAAAATATAAGTGGATCGAGGTTTCCCTTGTCCCGACGCGGGTCACCGGGGCCCCCCACTGGAGCCAGGCCAGGAGGTGGGCCTCGAAGGCGAGCACCTGCCGGGCCTGCATCCATGGGGCCCGGCCGGGCACAGCCCGAAAGGGAAACATAGGTCCCCCTTCCCATGGGCTGATCACCTGTGTGAGTGGCCATAGGGGTCGGGTGCAGTGCGAGCTGGGCGGTGGCCAAAGGCAGGGACCTTGGCAATCCGATACCCGGCTACAGAAGCTGGCTCTAGTGATGTGGAATGTCACCTCTCTGGCAGGGTAGGAGCCCGAGCTGGTGTTTGAGGTCGAGAAGTTCCGATTAGATATAGTCGGACTCTCCTCCACACACCTGCTTGGGCTCTGGTACCAGTCCTCTTGAGAGGGGTTGGACTCTCTTCCACTCTGGAGTTGCCCACGGTGAGAGGTGCCGAGCAGGTGTGGGTATACTTCTTGCCCCCCGGCTCGGCGCCTGTACGTTGGGGTTCACCCCGGTGGACGAGAGGGTAGGCTTCCTCCGCCTTCGGGTGGGGGGGACGGGTCCTGACTGTTGTTTGTGCTTATGCACCAAACAGCAGTTCAGAGTACCCACCCTTTTTGGAGTCTTTGGAGGGGGTGCTGAACAGCGCTCCCGCTGGGGACTCCATCATTCCGCTGGGGGACTTCAATACTCACGTGGACAATGACAGTGAGACCTGGAGGGGTGTGATTGGGAGGAATGGCCCCCCCGATCAGAACCCGAGCGGTGTTCTGTTATTGGGCTTCTGTGCTCATCACGGATTGTCCATAACGAACACCATGTTCAAGCATAAGGGTGTCCACACGTGCACTTGGCATCAGGACACCCTAGGTCTCAGTTCGATGATAGACTTTGTGGTCGTGTCATCGCCTGTCGTGGCGGCAATCCCCGAACCCGTTGGTGCACACCAACGGTCATTGATGCCGTCAAGATGAAGAATGAGTCCTATCGGGCATTTTTGGTCTGTGGGACTCCTGAGGTAGCTGATGTGTACCGGCTGGCCAACCGGAATGCAGCTTTGGTGGTCGCTGAAGCAAAAACTTGGGCATGGGAGGAGTTAGGTGAGGCCATGGAGAAAGACTTTCTCGACTCGGGACGTTGTGAGTCAGTGGGGAGAATACTTCGAAGACCTCCTCAATCCCATGAGGAAGCAGAGTCTGGGTTCTCTAAGGCAGGCTCTCCTATCTCTGGTGTTGAGGTCACCGAGGTGGTTAAAAAGGTCCTCGGTGGGAAAGGCCAGGGAGTGGATGAGATTCGCCCAGAGTTCCTAAAGGCTCTGGATGTTGTTTGACTCCCTCAACAGCTCCGCCACAGGTATGTCTCCCTTCATGGCATGGTATGGTTTCCAGCCTCCTCTGTTTAAGGAACAGGAGCACACGGTGGCGGTTCCTTTGGTGAGGGAGCACCTACAACGGAAGGAAGGACGTTAGGGCTGTCCGAGCTCGTTCAGCCTAAAGAAACAAGCAGTTGGCGGATCGTCATCGCTCCCATACGCCGGCATACATGGTGGGTCAGATGGTTTGTCTCTCCTCCCGTGACCGTCCCCTCCAAACCGAATCACGTAAGCTCACGCCACGCTTCATTGGGCCTTTCCGGGTCTCCAAAGTCATACATTCCCCCTCCGTACAGTTTAAACTTCCCCAGTCTCTCAGGATTCACCCGACGCTCTGCTCATCTCTGCTCTGTTCCTCCCGTGTCTCCTGCTTCGCTGGCCGCTCCAACCACGCCGTCAAGCTCATCCACCTTCTCACGCTCCCTGTACGTTCGTTGTTCCTACGGACCACCATCATCCCTTGGAAATACAAACCCAGAACTACCCCCAAATAATCCATTCTCATCTACTTCCTCTGCCTCCGTCTGCTTTGCGGTCTCGTCCAATTCCATACGATTCCAAATCGTGACAATTTATTTCAAAGACACTGAACATTTCTTGCCACGTGACAGAAAAATGGGAATAGGCAATTGTTTGCGTGAGTGACCAAGGATTAGCTCCCCCAAAAAATCCATCATCAGAATCATCTTTCATCGTGATCATATGCACAATTTATCCGCTGCATTTTACCCATCACAGTAGTGGGCACGGCAAACACACACACTTGTTAGTGGCAGACACTGGAGGAGGGGGAAACTTGAGCGCCCGGGGGTCGGTATTGGTGTCTTGCTCAAGGACGCCACAGCCATGGGTCCGTGGGATGCTGGGGGTGGGTGGTTCCTTGTTCTTGGTCCTTGTTGGCCACGGCTGCCGAAATTATGTTTACAAAAGGCCACTGCCACAAAAAAAGAATACAAAAAAATGTGCAAATGCCAAAACAGGAGCATGCAGGGGTCCACTGTATTGCCTTTATTGCTACTTGTGTTTTTATGAACTTTATTAATTTACAGTTTTTCACATTTTATTATTGTTGTTGAGCTGTCCAGTTTTATTTCCAATATATCCAACTCATCTGGCTTTCATATTAACCTTAAATATAAACCAGAATACACAACAAAGTCACATGAGAACAGATTTACCAAACTGTGTGTTTGTCTTCTCGTGTCTTGCAGACATCACTGAACATCTTCGTCCTGAGCAGCAGGAGCCAGAGCCCCCTCACATTAAAGAGGAAGTGGAGGATGAAGAGGTCCACCACATCAAAGAGGAAGAGAAGCCTATTTTGATTAAAAAAGAAGAGGAAGAAGCGTGCCCCCATATCAAAGAGGAAGAGGATATTACCAGGTTTCCAATGACTGATGTCCCTTTGAAGAGTGAAGATGAAGGGCAAAGTGGGGAGAGCAGAGGGGCGGAGCCTCCAAACAGCAGCTCAAGTCAACACACGACAACAGAAGGTCATCAAGATCACTGTGGAGGATCACAAGCAGACGGACTCTTAGCTCCACTCTCTGATAGTGACGACATGACGTCACACGCTACTCACACTGATGATGATGGACAGTCTCAAGTTGATATGACATTTCACACTGACAACAAACGGTGGAAATGTTCTCTGTGTGGGAAAACATTTGCTTATAAGAGTAGTTTGAAACATCACATGAGAATACACACTGGTGAGAAACCTTTTTCCTGCTCAGATTGTGGTCAAAGATTCTCTGAGAAGGGACACTTGACAAGACACAGAAGAACCCACACTGCTGATAAACCTTTTTCCTGCTCAGTTTGTGGTCAAAGATTCACTCAGAAGGGAAGCTTAAAAATACACACAAGAACCCACACTGGTGAGAAACCTTTTTTCTGCTCAGTTTGTGGTCAAAGATTCACTCAGAAGGGAAGCTTAAAAATACACACAAGAACACACACTGGTGAGAAACCTTTTTCCTGCTCAGATTGTGATCAAAGATTCTCTGAGAAGGGCCACTTGACAAGACACACAAGAACCCACACTGATGAGAAACCTTTTTCCTGCTTCGATTGTGGTCAGAGATTCTCTGACAACGGAACATTGACAAGACACACAAGAACCCACACGGGTGAGAAACCTTTTTCCTGCTCAGTTTGTGGTCAAAGATTCACTCAGAAAGGAGGCTTAAAAATACACACAAGAACACACACTGGTGAGAAACCTTTTTCCTGCTCAGACTGTGGCCAAAGATTCTCAAAGAATGAAGACTTAAAAATCCACACAAGAACTCACACTGGTGAGAGACCTTTTTTCTGCTCAGTTTGTGGTCGAAGATTCTCTGTGAAGAGAAACTTAAAAATACACACAAGAACACACACTGGTGAGAAACCTTTTTCCTGCTCAGATTGTGATCAGAGATTCTCTGACACGGGAACCTTGACAAGACACACAAGAGCCGACACTGGTGAGAAACCTTTTTCCTGCTCAGATTGTGCTCAAAGATTCCACTGGGGAACAATTTGAAAAAGCATTTCTGAGTTCGATTTTTATGCTGATTAAAGCTAAAATTGGCATGCTGATTCCAAAATTGCAGTCAGTTTTTTTCTAGGACGTCAAGTTTTTTTATCCACAGATAAGCAAAATTCCACTAATTAGCTTTCGTAAGACTTGGCAGCTGATTACGATTGTACTCACCTACAGCTACGTGGCAACTTGTTTGTGCAGTCACAATTGAGAGTGCGGGGAGAGGTGTTTGCAGCTCCCAGTAGGTCAGTACTATCAATATCTGCAAACAAAGTAGGAATTAAGAGGATTTGTGCCATATCCTTTGTAAAAGTGTTAAATAAACCTCTTTCTTTCATATTTCATTGTTCATTTGTTGTTTCATTTTTCATATTTTTTTTAAGAAAACTGGGAACTATAGTTAAAAACTTGTGATAGAGAAAAACTGAGATCAGTTTTGGATTCCGCACCCAATAATGAGTTAAAAACAGCTGTTAGACCTAACTCAACCAAAATTGTGTTCCCCAGTGTTATTGATCTATTTTAGGTGTTGTCTTGGCCTTGCGTGCCTTTTTGCACCTCCCTTTCTTCATGAGTTCAATACTTTATCCCTGTGTCATTTCACACTTTTACACACACACACCATAATTTTTGAGCTTATTTGTTCTACTTTCTTTGTATGTGTGGATGACTACCTGTATTCCCAACATCTGGTTAAATATTCAGGTCAATAGCACTTTTGGAAGTATACTTAGTGAGAAAAATTGTGACGTGTTAAATACTGTACTTATTTCAGCCGCTGTAGCAATGACTGTACTTTCCATTTGGTGCAATTACGTTCCTACCAGTTTTCTTCAGGTACTCTGTTTTCCTCCCACATTCAAAAACATGCACGGTAGGTTGATTGAAGACTCTAAATTATCCGTGGGTGTGAATGTGAGGGCGAATTCTTCATTGTCTATATGTGTCCTGTGATTGTCTGGCGACCAGTTCAGGGTGTACCCCGCCTCTCGCCCGAAGTCAGCTGAGATAGGCGTCAGCACGCCCGTGACACTTGTGAGGAAAAGTGGTTCAGAAAATGGATTAATGGACCTTCTGACCCTTTTCCAGATCATGTTTATTTTGTTAGAGCTATTTAATTAGGTTAGGGCTAAATTCAGTTACAGTACACATTTTGAACACATCTAAGAAACACATTTCAAGATATTACTATTGGCTGCATATATTAATAATGCGGTACTGTAGTTAATTGTCATAAGTCCTAGACTTACATTTGCAACTGCCAGTGAAGTCGGTGGCGGGGCACCGAGTAACAACCTCTGGCGCACCGCACCACTGAGCACCAGACCAAAATTTGTACGTGCAGCCCTGTATATGCAGTAGCTGCCTGTCAATGGCAGGAAAGAGTTAAATTGTGAAGCTCAGTGGAGCAGACTGACTAGCACAAGGTGGTTATGTCATCAACGCGAGGGAAGAAGGCAGAAGCAGAGCGTACATATTTGATTCAAGGAGTGCAAAATAAATGCAAAACGACGCAGTGGTTTGCAAGCCGCCGTTAAACACAAACAAAAAGATGGCGACGACTTCGGTGAAGACCAATGCAAAAAAAATAAGACAAAATCACGAAGGTTTGGGAGCATTTCAGACCCATAAGAAAGGCGAACCCCTGTGACGCGACAAGTCTCTCAAGCAAGACACACAGAATGCGGTGGAAGAGCCAAGATGAACGTTGGGCAAATTAGTCAGTTTAATTTGAATGCAATTTACTAACGTAACGGGAGCCCTGCGGAGGGCTAAGGTTTCTATTAATTATGACTACCGTCGGATTTGTGGCTTTACCGTCGGATTTATGATGATGGTGACAAGTAGAGTATGTGTGCGACTGTGACTTCATTCTGGGTGCTTGTCATATTCGTCAAGGTACAGTTTTGCTCAATAATTTAAGCAATGTGAGATAATTGGTCATCTGCAAGTGGCTACAATTTTAGTCAAGTACTGTCGGTGAAAAAAAGTGATTGCGAGTGGCAAAGTTTGTCAAAAAATGTGTTCAGGTGACAGGATTTGTCTTTCTTATCGAGCAGTTTTCATTTTCATCTTCATTTTAGTCCTGGTCTAAGCTCATAAATGTACAGCCACGAATGCCTTGTGTTTTATTTTTATAATTAAAGAAATGATAAGAAGGAAAATGCTAAGTTTAAACTGAAATTAGTTTTGTATATTTTTTTATTTTGTTTGAAATTGCCTCAGTGAAAATATTTCTCGAAATGAAAGAAGTTTTCTACCCGATGTGAATTTGAGTTTTTTTTATTGAACAAAAAAACAATTGGTTGCTCACTTTTAAGTGAAATAGCAAATTTGTTTCTTGTGTATTCATAATTGCTTTTTTAACTAAGCAAAAATGTATCTGAATACCCGATTATTTCGTAACAATTTATGTAGGATACTCGAATATGAAACTATTTGATAGCTACAGCCCAAATATTATCAGAGGTGTATGTGGACATAAATGGGAATGTGTTCATAAATCTTGGTGCAGATCGGCCGGCATTTTTGGACATAAAGCGACGTAACACGTCATATATGGCAGGGAGTGGCTATATCTTCTTGCCTCAAGGAAGCATTTCAACTGTCGATCCATCCATCCATCTTCTGAGCCGCTTCTCCTCACTAGGGTTGCGGGCGTGCCGGAGCCTATCCCAGCTATCATCGGGCAGGAGGCGGGGTACACCCTGAACCGCTTGCCAGCCAATCGCAGGGCACAGACAAACAAACAACCATTTGAACTCACATTCACACTTACGGGTAATTTAGAGTTGTCAATTAATCTACCATGCATGTTTTTGGGATGCGGGAGGAAACCGGAGTGCCCGGAGAAAACCCACGCAGGCACGGGGAGAACATGTAAACTCCACACAGGCGGGACCGGGGATTGAACCCTGGTCCTCAGAACTGTCAGGCAGATGTGCTAACCAGTCGCCCACCGTGCCGCCTTCAACTGTCGATTATTTATTTCTTTATTTATTTTTTAAACAACAACCCTTCCAACGAGTTTCACAATTACCAGTTTCACTCACTGTTGTATAAAAATACCCATCCAGACTTTTAAATTTAATTCAATGACACCGCAGATTACGAAGCCGTTCAACGGGGAAAGGTTCTCGCCTTCCGGCATCTACGTGTCAGGCTGTGACAGACTGACGTGTCCAAATTGTGGGCGGGCCAATTAATGTCCTTGAAGGAGTAATAATTCTAGATTATAGGTTGAAATGATGTCATTAATCAAAATGGATTAACCGGAGACAATGATTTGTTTGGGGTTGACATTTTATACTCACTAAGTTTGTAGCTCTGCTTTCTTTATGCCTAATTTCTTTAACCAACTTTCTGTTCCTTGTAATTATTGGGCGGCTGTGGCTCAGTAGGTCGAGCGGGCGAATCCCGGCTACGACTGTCCGCATGTCGAAATGTCCTTGGGCAAGACACTGAACCCTAATTTGCTCTCAGTGGGCCTGGCCAGCGCCTTACCTGGCAGCAGTCGCCCATTGGTGTATGAATGTGAGTTATGTGTGTAAACCCTTTAAAACAATACACACATTTAAACACAGAGAGTGCAAGAGCAATGGATTAAAAATATCCAAATTAATAACACATTAAGTGCAAAAAATAAGGTGTTTGCATCCTGGACAGTATCCCTCATAAATGTTTTAAACGGCGATGTTGGGATGAATGTGGTGAGGCTTTGTAAAATTAATTTGAACTGTATATTTTTGGATTTACTTCACTGCTGCTGAAACTATGTTTACAAGAGGTTAGATAAAAAAAACCTATCAAGAAAAATGTGCAAATGCCAAATCGGGAGTATGCAGGGGTCCACTGAATTACTTTATTGATACTTCTTTTTATGACCTTCATTATTTTACAATTTTTCACATTTTATTGTTGTCGTTGACCTGCCCAATTTGATTGTTTCCAATATATAAAACTCATCTGGCTTTCACCTTAACCTTAAAGATAAATCTAAACCATAATACCCAACATTAAAGTCACAACATGAGAAAAGATTTACCAAACCGTGTGTGTTTGTCTTCTTGTCCGTCAGACATCACTGAAGATCTTCGTACTAAGTGGCAGGAGCCAGAGCCCCCTCACATTAAAGAGGAAGTGGAGGATGAACATGTCCACCACATAAAAGAGGAAGAGAAGCCCATTTTGATTAAAAAAGAGGAGGAAGAAGTGCGCCGCCGCTTCAAACAGGAAGAGGAGGAGGATATCACCAAGTTTCCATTGACTGGTGTCCCTTTGAAGAGTGAAGATGAAGGTCAAAGTGAGGAGAACAGAGGGGTGGACCCTCCAAGCAGCAGCTCAAGTCAACACATGACAACAGAAGGTGATGGAGGATCACAAGCAGACGGCCTCTTAGCTCCACTGACAGATAGTGACGACATGACGTCGCACTCTGCTCACACTGATGATGATGGACAGTCTGAAGTTGATATGACATTTCACACCGACAACAAACGATGGAAATGTTCCCTGTGTGGGAAAACATTTGCTTATAAGAGTAGTTTGAAACAACACATGAGAATACACACTGTAGAGAGAGCGTTTTCCTGCTCAGATTGTGGCCAAAGATTCTCTCACAAGGGACACTTGACAAGCCACACAAGAACTCACACTGGCGAGAAACCTTTTTCCTGCTCAGTTTGTGGTCAAAGATTCACTCAGAAGGGAAACTTAAAAATACACACAAGTACCCACACTGGTGAGAAACCTTTTTCCTGCTCAGTTTGTGGTCGAAGATTCACTCAGAAGGGAAACTTAAAAAAACACACAAGAACCCACACTGGTGAGAAACCTTTTTCCTGCTTAGTTTGTGGTCAAAGATTCTCTCGTAGGGATCGGGCTAAGACACACAAGTGTGCTGGTGAGAAAAGCAGTGATCAAGGTTTTAATGAAAATGTAAATATGTAATTTCAAAAGTAATTACTTACAAAAATCGACATTCTTGCCTTCTGTGTACCAGCTTTTATTGTATCTATCTTTTTGTTGGCCATATGTTTTCTAAAAACCCGTGAGTGTTGAGAAATAACACTAGTGCCAAAATGCTTTAAAGGGACTAGTTAATGGTGAGGACATTGCCACTTATTCCATAGTTCTGGACTCAAAAATTATGTCTTCAGAAAAAAAGCCCACCAAAATAGAGTCAGTAGTAATTTTAGAATGGTTTTCTGATGTCATATTTGATTTTCATCCAGATTTTAGCCTGCCCACATTTTGGACATGTCAGCCTGTCACAGCCTGAACACATAAGAGATTACATTTCCTCATTATTCCTTATATGTTTTCCATGGTGTAATTTTTGCCCATATTGAAAGTCTGGTTGTATATTTAAGACAATAATGTGTGAAAACAGTGATAGTTTAATATGTTCGAAGGCTTGTTGTTTAAAAAAATCGACCGTTGAAATGCCTCCTTGAGTAAAGAAAACAGCCACATCAAGTCAATTCTTGCAGCTTTATTTCCTCATACGTCAGCTGAATTTTGAATTGATTGCACCACAAATGTATAGTATTCAGTATGTGTGTGTATGTGTCGATTAAATCTATGTATTGATCACAAAAGCGTTTCTGGAGGTGGCTTTGTGGGGCAGACGTCGACTTTGGCTGGCTGTCATAACTTCAGATTACGTTATGACGAGGGTCTCCCGGCCGAACGCGTCACGTTGCTTAATGTCCCGAAACTTCAGCTGATCTAAAATGATCCATAAAATCTAAACTATTGGGCCGATTGCTGTAATATTGGGCGGCATGTGGACAACGGGTTACCACATCCGCCTCGCATTTCTGAGGACCCGGGGTTCAAATGTGCCCTCCTGTGGGTGGAGTTTGGATGTTCTCCCTGTGCCTGCGTGGGTTTTCTCCGGGGACTCCGGTTTCCTCCCACATCCCAAAAACATGCATGGTAGGTTGATTGAAGACTCTGAAATTGCCCTTAGGTGTGAATGTGAATGTCAATGGTTGTTTGTTTATATGTGCCCTGCGATTGGCTGGCAACCAGTTCAGGGTGCACCCTGCCTCCTGCCCGCTGTTAGCTGGGATAGTGAGGATAAACAGTGTAGAAAATTGATTTTCAGAGGTAGAAGCTACCAAGAGTAAAGGTGACAAAACAATGACGTTCTCCGTGACAAACCAGTTTGTTTTGTGTACCTGGACGACATTTTGGGGATGATTGTTGACAGTTTTGGGACATTAAGCCACATTTCTTGTGTTCATGCTTGAGGCTTTCAGGGATGTGGCATTCGCCTGCTGTGTTTGTATCACTAATAATGAAATCCTATTGAACTTGCCATTAGCCTTGACAACAAACTGTGGGAAAGAGCTCGAGAGAGGGGGGTTAGAGCGCGTAAGGTCACTTCCCCCGTGAGCACCTCGCTGTCAGCACCTCACCCGCCTTCTACACATCCTATTGCCCCTTCGTCACCACCCACTGCACCAGATGAGCCCATGCAAACACACTATTACATCCCCAGGAACGTCAGCGTCGCGTCATCCAGCGGCTGTGCATTTTTTGCGGTCAGTCAGGTCACTTCCTTTCCAAAGTGTCCTCTCGGACACTTTGAATATTTAGTCATGACATTCGGATTAACCAACGGCCCCTCAGTCTTCCAAGCATTCATCAATGACGTTCTCCGTGACAAACCAGTTTGTTTTGTGTACCTGGACGACATCCTCATTTTCTCCCGCTACCCCGAAGAATACCGTACTCGTGTACGCCAAGTCCTCCAACGCCTCCTTGAAAACAGTCTGTACGTCAAACCAGAAAAATGCGAATTCCACCCCTCCTCCGTACATTTTCTCGGCTACGTCATTGCCAAAGGTCAATTGCAACCAGACCCTGCCAAAATCCAAGCTATCATTGACTGGCCCATTCCTACCACCTGGAAAGACCTACAACGCTTCCTCGGATTCGCCGCAATTACAACAAGGTCGCTATTCCCCTCACTAGCGTTACATCCACCAGCTCCTCCTTTCAGTGGACCCTGGCAGCATCCCAAGGTTTCAGCCAGCTCAAGATGCTTTTCACCGGTGCTCCCATCCTACGCCACCCCGACCCTCACTCCAGTTCTTGGTGGAGGTCGACACCTCGAACTCTGGGGCTGGGGCCGTCCTCGCAGCAGGACCCCATGTCCCAGAAGCTTCATCCCTGGGCCTTTTTTCCCCTGTCCCCTGCCGAGAGGAATTACGGCGTTGGCAACCAAGAGCTGCTGGCCACATTATTTGGGCTTTGGAGGAATAGAGGCACTGGCCAGTCTCCATTCTGACGTGACAACACCTGTGCAATAATCATGCCATCTAATCAGCATCTTGTAATGCCACACCTGTGTGGGGGGATGGATTATCTCGACAAATGAGCAATGCTCACTAACACAGATTTGTGAACAAAATTTGAGGGTAATGGTCTTTTGTGTATGTAGAAAAAGTTTTAGATGTTGGACTCCAGCTCAGAAAAAATGGGAGCAAAAACAAAAGTGTTGCGTTTATATTTTTGTTCAGTGTAAATGGTCCATAATGGTCCGTATTTCATGAGTTGTTCATGAAATATGGACCATTAAGACTCATACTTCCTTTAAGTGGATGTATGCAATGTACATTTTGTCCTATGTTTTAGTAGTGTAACTCGGAGTAACTCAATTTACTTTGAGAGTAGCTCAATTTACTTTCTCTCAAATCTATTTTCCCCCATTGAAAAGAAGTGAAATGCCTTTAAAGTGGCACTAAGCAGGCCCAAAAAAATCCATCCATCCGTTTTCTGTACCGCTTCTCCTCACTATGGTCGCGGGCATGCAGCGCCCCTTCCCCAGTATACACGGTGTTGATGGTGTGCTGCTTCCCCCTCCTGAGACGCCGGATGGTGGACCAGAGTTTCCTCGGAGGCGTCCGGAAGTCTTTCTCCTTGGCCTCACCAAACTCCTCACGCGCCCGTGTTTTTGCTTCAGCGACCACCAAAGCTGCATTCCGCTCGGCCAGCCGGTACCCATCAGCTGCCTCAGGAGTCCCACAGGCCAAAAATTCCCAATAGGACTCCTTCTTCAGGTTGACGGCATCCCTCATTGTTGGTGTTATTATTATTAGGATTAATCAGTTTATTTGAAAGGGGACAATGCAATTTCATAAAACACATGAAGTACACATGGTTAAACAAGCCAGAATTAGCCAGAAGGCTGGTTTTCATCTGTAGTCCCCTGGCCTTGATGTAAAAAAGCAGTAAAATACATCTACAAGACAATATAATACAGGATACATAATCAAACTATACTATTAAGAGAGAATAAAACCACAATTTTTTTTGATCATCACAAAAAAAAAAAACATAACATACTTGTCTTTTAGTGTTGGCAGCTATAGGTGTTAACTAGCCACATTTTCCGTTTTTTTGTGAAGGCCTCGTATGTTGTAAGCAGTTTAACCTCCTTCCACTCACCAGCGCTCCTCACTGACCAGGCTGACTTACTGAAAGTGCTCCTGCGCAGAGGAACGAGACAGTCACCTCTGACAGAGCCTCCAGTGACACGCTCAGAGCCGTTTCTTTGGCTGATGAACTCCGCCAGAGGAGCTGGAGCCAAATCATGCAGTACTTTATAAATCAAATTTCAATCTGCAAATATGTGAAGGCTGTCCCAGTTTAAAAGACTGTATTTTTAAGAAATTGCACAGTGATGATAGTGCCTTGGTTTTTTTTATCCATCACTTTAATTACTTGTTTGTACAAAACTTCCAATGTTTTTTTTGCATTCTGACCAGCCTGGGACCAACTGGTTATGGAATAGTTAAAGAG
Source organism: Phycodurus eques (assembly GCF_024500275.1). NCBI lineage: Eukaryota > Metazoa > Chordata > Actinopteri > Syngnathiformes > Syngnathidae > Phycodurus > Phycodurus eques. The sequence goes on along the minus strand of NW_026904024.1, from coordinate 174,872 downwards.
ACTAAGAATCATTGAATGCAAGTACATTTTTGCGACTTCAGTTGACATTTCATTTCGAATTGCACGAAAATTTGCGAGGTTTAATTTGATATTTTTACACAATTTGTCAATATGGGCTTTAAAGGAAAGCTGTGAATCAATTACTAACCCAAGATATTTGTATTGGCTGACAATTTGCATTTTTTTCTCCATTAACAAGTTTGTCGGGGTCAGGTGATGCTCTATTTGTTTTAGTGAAATACATGCCTACAGTTTTAGAAACGTTTAGCTGTAAACAGCTCTCCTGCAACCAAGTTGTGACACAGGACATTGTATTAGTGAGTTTAGCAGCAACAGTATCTTTGGAGCGACCATGAACAAAGAAAACCGTGTCGTCTGCATACATTACGCACGCAGCTTCAGAGCAAACAGTGGGCAAATCGTTGATATAAAGACTAAATAAAAGGGGGCCTAATATTGATCCCTGAGGGACTCCAGAGGTTAGCCTAAGAGACTGATCTGCAGTTGTTAACTGATCCAGATTGTGTTCGGTCATGCAGATATGATTCAATCCAGCTCACAGCTTTGCGAGAGAAGTTAAATTTTGAGAGCTTGGTAAGAAGAACAGTGATTTACTGTATCGAAAGCTTTCCTGAGGTCCAAGAACACCGCCCCAACAACTCCACTCTTGTCGAGAGAAGATTTTATTTTCTCAATGAAGAGGCATGTAGCCATTTCAGTGGAATGCTTGGATCTGAAACGAAATTGCATGGCGTGGAGAGAGGGGGAGCTGCTGATTAAATAATGGACAATCTGCTCTGACACCCATTTTTCTGCAACTTTGGAAATGGTCGGTAGTTATTCAGAGAAGTTGAGTCACCGGATTTAAAGACAGGGGTAACAATAGCAGATTTCCAGGCCTTTGGAAAGTGACCAGATGAAATTGAAAGATTAATGATTGAGGCAATAGGAGTAGCAAGAGTTGAACCTAGATCTTTGAGCATGCTCGTGTTCACCAACGGGTTCGGGGATTGTTGGCGTGACAGGCGCCGACCACCTTATCAGCCGCCTCAGCAATGGAGGCGCAGAACATGGTCCACTCGGACTCTTATGCCCCCCGCCTCCCCCGGAACGTGAGCAAAGTTCTGTCGGAGGTGGGAGTTGAAACTCCTTCTGACAGAGGATTCTGAAAGACGTTCCCAGCAGACCATGCCAGCAGACCATGCCGGGTCTGCCAGGTCGGACCGGGATCTCCCCCCACCATCGGAGCATACTCACCACCAGGTGGTGATCAGTTGACAGCTCAGAATGGGGGAAAACAGCAAAAGACATGCATGCTTTTATCACTAGCCGGATTGATTATGACAATTCCCTGCTCTCTGGTCATCCAAAAAGAGTATTTTAGGCTTACATTATTATGACAGACTTCAGAAGCACAAGTCCTGACAAAGACCAGAAGGCAGGAGCACATTACACTCATTTTAAAACCACTGCCTTGTGTTCCAGGATCCATTTTGAGGTTTTGTTACTGTTTTTTTAAGTGTCTTAAGGGTCTTGGACTTTGTTACATTTCAGATTTGCTTTTACACTATGAACCCTTGCAGGCTCTCAGGTCCTCCAGCTCTGGCCTTTTAGTCATTCCTAATATCAGGACACGCACTCATGGTGAGGCATTGTTCCAGTTTTACGGATCAGTTCTGCGGATCAGCCTGCTAAAGAGAACGTTCGTGTTTTCAAGAGCAGGCTAGAGACCCATCTTTATGATTGAGAGTTGTGATGTGAAAAGTGGGTGGCTTCAAACAAAAGGTGCTCTGCTGAGTTGTTGAACACATCTTGGTGTAAATTCCATGAAATAAAAGCTGGAATTCTGAACATTTGTCTCATCTCACCATCTCATCAATCTTTTTATCTGAAACCCCAATGTCTTCAGTATACAACAAAAACAAAGGAGTTGACCTTGCCGTTCCAATACGTTTCAGGGGGATTGTATATATTTATATCAAAAAGTTGCCGTACAGGCTAATTGAAGACGCTGAGAAGTGTCGACTGCAGAGTTCACAAGCAAAGGAACTTTTACAGAAACATCGAAAAAGGTCTGACCGGTAAGGAGGCATAAACTGGTTTAACAAATTAGCCTAAGTCCCATGGGGTTGAGGAGAGAAATCAGAATCAGAATCATCTTGATTTGCCAAGTATGTCAAAAACACAAGGAATTGGTCTCCGGTCGTCGGAGCCGCTCGAATACGACAACAGACCATCGATTGACAGTGCATACTTTTGAGACATAAAAACGCAGTCGCCGGTAATTTGGTAATTATCGTGCAAGTTGTGCAAATGATGCCGAGTCATCGAGAAATTTAGAGTAGTTTTGAATGGCTAATAGAAAATGGAAAAAGCTGGTGAACGATTTTTAGAACAGGCTCGCTGGCAACTCATAACCCAGGTGTTGGTGACTCCATCCCTCCATTTTCTGAGGCGCTTCTCGTCACGTGGGTCGCGGGCGTGCCGGAGCCTATCCCAGCTATCATCGGGCAGGAGGCGGGGTACACGCCGAACCGGTCGCCAGCCTCATTCTGACGCACCTGCAATCAACTGGGTTTAAAGATCCTGCCGGATCGACGAGGGTTAGGGTTCGATGATTCCCGCTTCCACGGGTAGTACTTCGGCCTACACGCCTGTTTCCTGTGTAACCATTTCGTCTGAGAATTCCCGGTTTGATTCCCTGTCTTTCTGCAACAGTGCCTCTCAATCTTCTCATCGCAGTGTCCTTCGCCCGGCCCGGCTCCGCATTGTCTCCTCAAGTCTCTCTTCTCCTGAACTGACCCAAGAACTCCCTCGACCTCGGAATCAGCTTTCCTGCCGCTCCCCGGCAACCCACCCAAATTGCTGCTCGCCCCGTGACGCTCCTGAACTCCGTACATGTAATCTCCCCTGATATATTAACCAAATCATCCACTCTAACCGTACGTCCCCTGTTCACTTTTGGGTCGGCATCTGCAGGAATAAAGATGCCGATTACAAAGCGTATTTTATTTCTCTGCTTATAAAGAAGCGTTTGATCTCATCACAGAAAACCTAACGACACATTCATTTCACATAATTGATCCCTAACTAAAATCAACTTTTGTACTTTTTGTTTTTCATGCAATATCCTCATTACCATTAAGCTACAAAATATTACAATACCAAGATAAAAGGCAGGTGCGGTTAGACGTGGTCTGCGGTTGTGAGGCCGGTCGGATGTACTGCCAATTTGTCTGAAACGCCTTTTGGAGACGGCTTATGGTAGAGAAATGAACATTCAATTGACGGGTAAGAGCTCCGGTGGACATTCCTGCAGTCAGCATGCCAATTGCACGCTCCCTCTGTGGCATTGTGCTGCGTGACAAAACCGCACACTTCAGAGTGGCCGGCCCATGGCACACCTGTGCAATAACCATGCTGTCTCATCAGCATCTTGGTATGTCGCACTTGGGAGGTGGGATGGATTATCTCGACAAAGGAGAAATGCTCACTATCACCGATTTAGACAGAGTTTTGAACAATGAGAGGGAAAGAGCCTTTTGTGTATGTAGAAAAAGTTTTAGATCTTGGGAGTCCAGCTCACCAAAAATGTGTTGGGTTTCTATTTTTGTTCAGTATAATTCGAACAATGTAACAACAGGTTGCGTATGTGTTTTTATGTTTGTGATACATCATGGTCATTTGTTGTACAGAAGCTTGAGTTTTTTTTATATGAATACGAGTGGAGTCATCATAATAATGATTATAAACTGTATAACTCGGGCCACCGAAACATGAGGTGAACCTGTCCAATTTCTCCATTCTCAGTATGATTCAGTGCAAACTACAAACACAACAATAAACCAAGTAGAAAAATGAATGCATCTCTGACCGCGGCAAAACCGATTGAGGATTGTTATCTTAAGGGCATGCTTTGAGAGTGAGGAGGGAACTGAATGTGGTCTACGAGAATATATTATAGGATAGTTGATGGCGGGCAGTCTCTCTTTTTGAAAATAATATAAATATGGTTGTAAATGGTTCGATTGAGTAAGAACAAGGTGCGCTCGTAGTTTGCTCGTTTGCGTTTAGCCTTAATTGAGGTTTTCGTAAAAAGATTCCTTTTACTATTGTTTTAGTTAGTGATACGGCAGGGCGATATTTGAACTTGCGTATTCCTGGATTTTTTGTTTTGATTTGAAATTCATGCACTGATTAAACAATACTCACCTGTCACTTGGTACTCAAGTCGTTGTTTTTTCACAGAATACTTCTGAAGTATTGACTATTTTTTACTTGTATCAGTATCAGCTCGTACTCATACGAGTACATTTTTTGTCACATACCTACAGTGGCCTGGAAGTGCAAAACAACACAACTTTGGGAAACACTTTTACATTTCAGAAAACACATGAACAAAAACCCAAACAATTTGACAAAAGGCCAAACAAATAACAATTGAGACCCTAACCCGGAAAGGGAACGTCCCATGTCACAGACATAGAAATCCCACGCCCTTTCTCGGCAAGACCCGCCCCGCTTCGACGTGATTCGACAAAGAGGACCGGTCTCGCGGGGGATGAGTCCGGGTTGTCGGTGGGCCACAAGAGGTGAGCGCTGGTTTGTGGGGAGCAAGGGCACACATGCATGGTAGGTTAATTGACGACTCTAAATTCCGTTTGTTTCTATGTCCCCTGCGATTGGCTGGCGACCAGTTCAGGGTGTGCCCGGCGATAGCTGGGATAGGCTCCAGCACGCCCGTGACCCTAGTGAGGAGATGCGGAACGGAAGATGAATGAATGAATGCACATTCATCATCTCCATTCAAATTCGGTGAAGATTGTGATTAGTTCCCCCGGAGTTGCAGTAGCTCTCCACTGCAAAAGCTTTCTCTCTCGTGTCTTCTCATGTCTCATTTGCTCGTACAAGCAAAGGTTTTCCCACACAGAAAATTTCCATTGTTTGTTGTTAGTGTGACATATCACCTTCGGACTTTTGATCATCATCATCATCTTCATCAGTGTGAGGAGAGCGTGACGTCATGTTGTCACTGTCGGATAGCGGAGCAAAGAGGCCGTCTGCTTGCGATACTCCAAAGTGCCCTAATTTGCAGTTTTTTTCACTTAGGCCTTGTCGCTTGGGCCATTTTTTTTTTTTTTTTTACTTTAAGTTGAAAGCATTTTGTTTTTGGAGGGTTTTCAATGGATTAAATACATTTCAATTCTTCTTAATGGAGAAAATGGATTTGATAGACAAGCAAATTGAGTCACCCTCCGTGTTTTAAAAAGTGGGTTTTATTAAGGATCACAAATACACTTCATAGTTTCCCCCAAAAGTCAAAGTTTCTTGACAGTCTTATTTCAATCAATCATTTACTTATTTGATATTGACATCCTGCAATTGGCTGGCGACCAGTTCAGGGTGTACCCCTCCTCTCGCCCGAAGATAGCTGGGATAGGCTCCAGCAAGCCCGCAACCCAGTGCGGAAAAGCGGTACAGCAAATGGATGGATGGAAGGATATTGACCACGAAAACATTGGACAAAGTCCATGCATTGCTTCAAGGAAGTATGGGTCTTAATGGTCCATATTTCACAAACAAGTTCCTTTTATGTATTTTTTTTTTGCTCAAGAAAATTAAACTGGCAGTCATTTAAAATAATATGTTTTGAAACAATTGGGAAGGGATTAATTCCCTTTTGAACGCCTGTTTTTCATCGCCAAAATCGAAACTTGAAAAGCACGAGTTTAGCTTGTGTGGGAAAACTAATGTATTATAGTCATATTTGATATATCGTAGCTGTCAGGTGAAATCCCCTCACCTTCAAAATGACAACTTCTCAGGAAATAAAAAACATAAAAAAATACAGCTTGCTGTATTTAATAGGAGGTCATCATTAAAGTCATACAAACTAAGCTAAACAGTGCACATTTTCCACACTTGCCTGCTGGAGGCTTTTATCAAATATTTGGATACAATAAAAGCTGGTACACAGAATACAAGAATGTAAATTTTTCACTTGTCAGTCAGTAACATCGTAATTACGTCTTTAAACATTTACATTTGCATGAAAATCTTCTTGATCACTGCTATTCTCACCAGCACACGTGTGTGTCTTAGCCTGATACTTATAAGAGAATCTTTGACCACAATCTGAGCAAGAAAAAAGTTTCTCACCAGTGTGGGTTCTTGTGTGTTGTGTTAGGTTTTCCTTCCGAGTGAATCTTTGACCACAAACTGTGCAGGAAAAGGGTTTCTCACCAGTGTGGGTTCTTGTGTGTAATTTTAAGTGTCCCTTCTGAGTGAATCTTTGACCACAAACTGAGCAGGAAAAAGGTTTCTCACCAGTGTGGGTTCTTGTGTGTTGTGTTAAATCTCCCTTCCGAGTGAATCTTTGAGCACAAACTGTGCAGGAAAAGGGTTTCTCACCGGTATGTATTCTTAGGTGTATTTTTAAGTTTCCCTTCGCAGAGAATCTTTGACCACAAACTGAGCAGGAAAAAAGTTTCTCACCAGTGTGGGTTCTCGTGTGTATTGTTAAGTTGCTCTTAGTAGAGAATTGTTGACCACAAAATGAGCAGCAAAAGGGTTTCTCACCAGTGTGTGTTCGTGTGTGTAATTTTAGATTTCCCTTCTGAGTGAATCTTTGACCACAAACTGAGCAGCAAAAGGGTTTCTCACCAGTGTGTGTTCGTGTGTGTAATTTTAGGTTTCCCTTCTGAGTGAATCTTTGACCACAAACTGAGCAGGAAAAAGGTTTCTCTCCAGTGTGTGTTCTTGTGTGTTTTTTTAAGTTTCCCTTCACAGAGAATCTTTGAGCACAAACTGTGCAGGAAAAAGGTTTCTCACCAGTGTGTGTTCTTCTGTGTATTTTTAACTTTCTCTTTTCAGGGAATCTTTGACCAGCAACTGAGCAGGAAAAAGGTTTTTCTCCAGTGTGAGTTCTCACATGTTCATTCAAAATGCTCTTATAAGCACATTTTTTGTCACACTGAGAACATTTCCATCGTTTGTTGTCAGTGTGACATGTCCTTTCACCTTCCGACTGTTCATTATCATCATCTTCATCAGTGTGAGCAGAGTGCGACGTCATGTCGTCACTATCTGACAGTGGAGCTAAGAGGCCGTCTGCTTTTGATCCTCCATCACCTTCTGTTGTCATGTGTTGACTTGAGCTTCGGCTTGGAGGCTCCGTCTCTCCGCTCGCCTCAATTTGACCTTCATCTTCACTCTTCAAAGGGACACCAGTCGATGGAAACTTGATATCCTCCTCCTCTTCCTCTTTGATGTAGTGGACCTCTTCGTCCTCCACTTCCTCTTTAATGTGAGGGGGCTCTGGCTCCTGCCGCTCCGTATGAAGCTCTTCAGTGATGTCTGAAAGACACAAGAAGACAAACACAAACAAAATGTTTGGTAAATCTTTTCTCATGTTGTCACTTTAATGTTGTGTATTATGGTTCAGATTCATATTTAAGGTTAATGTGAAAGCCAGGTGAGTTTGATATCTTGTAAATAATAAAATCGGGCAGGTCAACAACAACAATAAAATGTGAAAAAGTGTAAAATAATAAAGTTCATATAAACGACTATCATTAAAGGAAATACAGCAGCCCCCTGGATACTCCCGGTTTGGCATTTGCACATTTTTCTGTATGGGTTTTTTGGATGTAACAGTGGCCTCTTGTAAAAATAATTTCAGCAGCAGTGAAGTCAATACAAAAATATACAGTTCAAAATAAATTTACAAAGCCTCACCGCATTCATCCCAACATTGCCGTTTGCAAAGTTTGTGAGGAATACTGTACATGATTGCTGCACCTGTTTTTAGCTTGTCATGAACCCTTTATTCAACGTGCTTTTAGGGAATGTCATATATTTTGTAAATATATAATCACATTGTACAGTTTTCTTTGTTTGTATTTGCTTTCAATCAGCCCCTCTTTGAATAATTTCAAGTGACATAATATTGACAACTTGTTACCCCATGGCCCATGCTACACTCATATTTAATGTTTTATTGTTGTAGATAATGTAATGATTTACTTCTCTCAATTAGTCTTTTGTCTTTGTTTCTCTCTCCCTTCTAGAAACTTGGTTCTGTTCGACTGATCAAGTCTGATTCACAAATATGAGCGTTCCATACACGATCGGTCATGGCCCGGGTTAACAACGTCCGCCACGGGCGCCGTCAACCTGCAGGGCACCGGTGGAAATTCAGCTACTGTGGGTCGAAGTCGAAGAAGAAGAAGAAGACGAGGAAAGCGGGTTCTTCGGCAGAAAGAGAGGAGGAAAACAGAGCTTAGAATTGAATGTGGGGACTTTGAAGGTTGGGACTATCACAGAAAAATCTTGGGAGTTGGTTGACATGATGATTAGGAGAAAGGTTACTATATTGTGTGTCCAGGAGAGCAGGTGGAAAGGCAGTCAAGCTAGAAGTTTAGGGGCAGGGTTGAAATTATTTGACCATGGTGTAGATGGGAAGAGAAATGGAAGTAGGGGTTATTTTAAGGGAAGAGTTATCTTAGAATGTCTCGGAGTGGAAAAAAGTATCAGATCGAGTGATGAGGCTGAAACTTGAACTTGAGGGTGTTATGTATAATGGGATTAGTGGCTATGCCCCACAGGTAGGATGTGACCTAGAGGTGAAAGAGAAATTCTGGAAGGAGCTAGACAAAGTAGTTCTGAGCATCCCAGACAGAGAGAGAGTCGTGATTGGTGCAGATTGTAATGGACATGTTGGTGAAGGAAACGGGGGCGATGAAGAAGCGATGGGTAAGTTCAGCACCCAGGTAAGGAACCTCGAGGGACAGATGGTAGTAGACTTTGCAAAAAGGATGCAAATGGCTGGAGTGAACACTTTTTTCCAGAAGAGGCACGAACATAGCGTGACCTACAAGAGCGGAGGTAGAAGCACGCAGGTGGATTACATCTTGTGCAGACGATGTACTCTGAAGGAGGTTACCGACTGTAAGGTTGTGTTAGGGGAGACTGCTGCTCGACAGCATAGGATGGTGGTGTGTAAGATTACTCTGGTGGTGGGGAGGAAGATTAGGAAGACAAAGTCAGAGCAGAGGTTATGCGGCTTTTCGGGAAGAGGTGAGACAGGTTCTCAGTGGACAGGGGGGGCTTCCAGACTGGACCACTACAGCCAAGGTGATCAGAGAGGCAGGCAGGAGAGTACTTGGTGTATCATCTGGCAGGAAATGAGAGGAGGAGACTTGATGGTGGAACCTCAAAGTACAAGAAATCATACAAGGAAAGAGGTTAGCTAAGAAGAAGTGGGACACTGAGGGGACCGAGGAGAAGCAAAAGGAATACATTGAGATGCGACGTAGGGCAAAGGTAGAGGTGGCGTAGGCCAAACAAGAGGCATATGATGACATGTATGGCAGGTTGGACACTAAAGAAGGAGAAAAGGATCTATACAGGCTGGCCAGACAGAGGGATAGAGATGGGAAGGATGGGCAGCAGGTTAGGGTGATTAAGGAACAGAGTTGGAAATATGTTGACTGGTGCCAGTAGTGTGCTAGATAGATGGAAAGAATACTTTGAGGCGTTTATGAATGAGAGAGAAGGGAGAGTAGAAGAGGCAAGTGTGGTGGACCAGGAAGCGGCAATGATTAGTAAGGGGGAAGTTAGAAAGGCATTAAAGAGGATGAAAAATGGAAAGGCAGTTGGTCCTGATGACATTCCTGTGGAGGTATGGAAGCATCTAAGAGAGGTGGCTGTGGAGTTTTTGACCAGCTTGTTCAATAGAATTCTAGCGCGTGAGAAGATGCCTGAGGAATGGAGGAAGTGTGCTGGTGCCCATTTTTAAGAACATGGGTCATGTGCAGAGCTGTGGGAACTATAGAGGAATAAAGTTGATGAGCCACACAATGAAGTTATGGGAAAGAGTAGTGGGGGCTAGACTCAACAATATGGTTTCATGCCTAGAAAGAGTAGCACAGATGCATTATTTGCCCTGAGGGTGTTGATGGAGAAGTACAGTGAAGGTCAGGAGCTACATTGTGTCTTTGTAGATCTAGAGAAAGCCTATGACAGAGTACCCAGAGAGGAACTGTGGTACTGCATGCGGAAGTCTGGAGTGGCAGAGAAGTATGTTAGAATAATACAGGACATGTACGAGGGCAGCAGAACAGCGGTGAGGTGTGCTGTAGGTGTGACAGAGGAATTTAAGGTGAAGGTGGGACTGCATCAGGGATCAGCCCTAAGCCCCTACATTTTTGCAGTGGTGACGGATAGGCTGACAGATGAGGTTAGACTGGAATCCCCGTGGAGTATGATCACATTGTGATCTGCAGTGAAAGCAGGGAGCAGGTGGAACAACAGTTAGAAAGATGGAGGCATGCACTGGAAAGGAGAGGACTGAAGATTAGCCGAAGTAAGAGATGGTTTGGACACGTCCAGAGGAGAAATAGTGAGTATATTGGTAGAAGGATGATGAGAATGGATGCTGCCAGGCAAGAGAGCAAGAGGAAGACCGAAGAGAAGGTTGATGGATGTCGTGAGGGAAGACATGAGGGTAGTTGGTGTTTGAGAGGAGGATGCAGGAGATAGGCTTACATGGAAAAGGAGGACGCGCTGTGGCGACCCCTAAAAGGACAAGCCGAAAGGAAAAGAAGAAGAAGAAGAGAATATATGTGCATGAATGAGAGGGGTGGTGGGGGAAGAGTGATGCTGCAGGGGGAAGCGATAGCAAGGGTGGAGGACTTGAAATACTTGGGGTCAACCGTCCAGAGCAATGGGGAGTGGGGTCAGGAAGTGAAGAAACCGGTCCAAGCAGGTCGGAACGGGTGGAGGAAGGTGTCAGGTGTGTTATGTGACAGAAGAGTCTCTGCGAGGATGAAGGGCAAAGTTTATAAGACCGTGGCGAGGCCGGCCACGATGGACGGATTAGAGACGGCGGCACTGAAGAGACAACAGGAAGCAGAGCTGGAGGTGGCGGAAATGAAGATGTTCAGGTTCGCTCTCTGAGTGACCAGGTTGGATAAAATTAAAAAAGAGCTCATCAGAGGGACGGCCGAGGTTCGATGTTTTGGAGACAAAGTTAGAGTGAGCAGACTTCGATGGTTTGGACACGTCCAGAGGAGAAATGGTGAGTATATTGGTAGAAGGATGATGAGGATGGAGCTGCCTGGCAAGAGAGCGAGAGGAAGACCGAAGAGAAGGTTGATGGATGTCGTGAGGGAAGACCTGAGGGCAGTCGTGAGTATTGATCAAAATAATCAAGTGAAGTTGAACAACATAAAGGCTGTTTATGCCTTTTTGAATTAATGGCTTACAGTTTTTATTTACAAGAAATGCTGAGTTTCAACTGAAACTTATTTATATTTGTGTTTATTTTACGTTGTGTTTGAATTTGCCTCACTGAAACTATTTAGAGACAAGAAAATACAGTTTGCTGCTCAAAAACAAAAAACAATTGGTTGTCAATTATTACGTGAAATGGCTTATTTTTTTCCCTGTGCATTCGAAAACTATTTTAAAAATAACATTTATTTGAATTGAAAATATTAAAATCTAATTTATTTAAATACTGGTTAAAAATGTTTGTAGGATGCGCGAATACTCAAATATCCCATCGCTCCAGCCCTAGCAATAGTATATTGTATGTAATGTCACACAGTGACTGTAAATAAACACAGGAATATTATTAACATGAAAATGTATTTCCTAAACAAGTGAGCGAGAAATGAACCAACCTGCTCTGCGTAACACAATTCGAGGCTGCAGCTTGAACACAGCGTCCAGTAGTTGTCGTCGTGGCTCCTTCTCCTCTTTTGGGCCAGGCACTTCTCCCTCGTACTCTGCTGTTGTTCTTGAGCACATTTTCACATGCCGATCACAACACTTGCCGCTCTGGGTTGGAGGGATGACAAAAGCAGCAAGTCCATATCAGGCATGTGAAACAATGACATCAAGATTCATATTTGGACATTGTGGGTTAAACAGTACGTGAGTTAAATTGGAAAAGCACCAAAGTCAACAAGAGGAAACAGTAACATGTACGTATGCATTGTAAGAGATATGACACAGATAGAAGACAGCTAATTTGTGACCTCAGGAGAGAAAATGTGTTTAAACATTGTAGACATTCTACAGCCGGCCCGACTGGTTATCACATCCGCCTCGCAGTTCTGGGGTCCGGGGTTCAAATCCCGGCCCCGCCTGTGTGGAGTTTGCATGTTCTCCCCGTGCCCGGGTGGGTTTCCTCCCACCTCCCAAAAACATGCGTGGTAGGTTGATTGGAAACTCTAGATTGCCCATAGCTGTGATTGTGAGTGCGAATGGTTGTTTGTTTCTATGTGCGGTTGGTGATTGGTTCAGGGTGTACCCTGCCTCTCGCCCAAAAATAGCTGGGATGGACTCCTGCACGCCCGCGACCCGAGTGAGGATAAGCGGTATGGAAAGTTTGACACGTGTGTACAAAAGGATTCAGAAAATACGTGTCATGGGTTATTAGTATCTCAGACCAATAAAGACGATAGGATCTAGTTGCTGGTGTGTCCCCCCCACCCCCTGCATTAGTATTCGATATTCTGGGACACACTCCTCACTAGTAGATGCGATGAAAATAACAATTTACGCTCACCTTTTATCCCACACGCGTCTCTTTGTTAGAAAGCTCAACTAAGCTAAGCTAGGCCGAGAAGCTTCAACGTGCATTGAGACGACTTCAACCGGACACGAAGATTTAACGAGTAACGTTTTAGTTGAGTAAATTAGTGATGGATTGACAGTGACGAGGATTCGGCACGTTCGGTACAAACTGAGGAAAATGTTGTGCAGTTAGTTGTTTGGGGGGCGGCACGGTGGCCGACTGGTTTGCAACAAAACTCCCGTGACTGAGCAATTTAAAAAACATTTTATAATAATTACTTTCGATTATAGCAACATGATTTAAAAAAAAATTCAATTCGCGTGTTAGCGACGCGAAGTTTAACCACTGCAGCGCTGCCTCTGCACGTCTTTTACAAAGGCGGAGATAATGTAATTAATAAAGTTGGGTGGGGAAAAAAAACGAATAAGCAATGCCATAAGGTGTATCGCACTCTGAAAGTGATGCATTCACCCATAATTCTCATGTCTTGCATGATATTAATTACATTGTTTTCTACAACTCCAAGTTACTTACAAGTCGACCGGGTGTGAACGAAAAAGAGGTGCTCTCCCACAGTCCCGTGATTCTGGATCCAATCAGGCGGTGGCTGCGAGATCGGCTCGGGGTCTTTCGGCGGCCTGCGCGCCTGATGATGACGTCACAGTGCAGCAGCAACTACATTGCACAAGTCAGAATGTTCGGTTGGAAGGCCTCGGAATATATATATATATATATATATATATATATATATATATATATATATATATATATATATATATATATATATATATATATATATATATATATATATATATAAAAAGGCAAGTAAGACTGTCCCACTTTGTTTACCAAACTGCCACCAACCTTATTTCTGTGTGGGAGGTAGTGATTATGCCTCCTAGCCGTCTGAAGTGACAGCTAAGAAAGTAGCTAGCTACAAATGCTATGTAGGTTTTATGTGATCTCTGGCCACTTTTTCATGTCATCCTCCCACCCCGCTACATTTGTAGAAAGTGGGATTGTATGTTTTCTGATGATCATGGTTTACGTCTAAAACGCTCACACAAAGTGGATTACCGCGGGCACTTACAATGTAAACATACCGCCAAGTGGTTCAAACCGGAAGTAGCTCCCATAATTCTCTTGGTGAATCCACAATGTGTAAATGCACAGAAGCGATGTGCAGTAAGTCAAAGTGGTGGCGGAAGTAAACAAAGGCATTCCAGCACTTGTCTGAATAAAAAAACGTACATTGACTAATTTCATTCGAATGCAAAAAATCTGACTTGGCGTTCATTAATTTATATATATATATATATATATATATATATATATATATATATAATATTTTACTCAAGACTTTACTCGATTTACAAACGACTCATTCGTGAGGTTAAATAGTACCTACTGTTGGTTAGTTGTCAAGCTGCCACCACCTTTGACCGGTCTGTTCCGGAGTCAGAGACTGAGAACACACAGTGCGGAGCCACGATGTAGACAAGGTCAACTTTATTAAACACTTTGTGCTAACAGCAACTTCTCGGCAGGAAAAGGAAATACACAGGTCGAGATTTAACACTTCCCCTCGCAAAACTTCCCCTTTCCCACCAATTGGCTGCAATTACTGCAAACTACTAAAATAGCTAAGATAGTCATGGAACTGAAAAATACACACAGGCAATTACAGACATAGAACACGAACTATGTTACAGCGTCCTCTTCTTCCAGCTTGCATCGTCCATGCAACCAGTCGCCCCGGTGGCCGTCCTCGCACTTTGCTCCCCAGAAAGACCTTCCACGCTTTTTGCAAACCTCTTATTAGCTTGCGTCCCCCTTAGCCTGCAGCTGCAGGCTCTCATAATGAGCCACAGGTGAAACTCAAAAGTGCCACAAAACAGGCCAAAAAATCTCTTGTAAATTCGACACACCACAGAAATGAGTAATGTTAACAAATCGGACAATAAATGGATGTATAAAATAATCAGAAAATGTGAAATCAGGCTCAAAATGGTCAGGAACAGACATTCTTTGAGCTTCCAGATGCTGTGGGCATGTCGCTGGGTGCCGTCAATCAAATACTTCTGTCGCGACATAGCACACACTTTCACGGGCCACCGAGTCATGCTTGCCCCTTTGTTTTCGTTGAAATTCAGCAGGTCGTTCTTTGGTAGAGGGACTTGTCAGCTGTGATGAGTTGCGGCGAAGGGGGGGGGCACAGCTGTGTGATTTTTTTCCCTTCCCTCCTCGTCCTCACCCGCGACGCAAGACCCGTCGCCGTTGCGCGGGACCTTCGCCGTGTACTCTACCGCTGTCTAGCTGGCATGTGGTCGCTGGGTGACGGCTCCTGCCTATTTCAGTTAATTGTTTATTTATTTTATATGCACATCACAAAAGCATTACACAAGATGTATTGTGACAAGTGCATGAGTGCTAATTCTCAACACTTGTCCACAGGGCATCTTTAAGAAGGTACATGGAATACATCTTTGCGCCATGAACTGATGAAGCCTGCTCGGATGAGAGGCGAAACTTTCATTGATCACTGCTATTCTCCCCAACACACTTGTGATTCTTAGCCAGATACTGATGAGAGAACCTTTTTCGACAACCTGAGCAGGAAAAAGGTTTCTCACCAGTGTGTGTTCTTGTGTGTATTTTTAAGGTTCCCTTCTGAGTGAATCTTAGACCACAAAGTGGACAGGAAAAAGGTTTTTCTCCACTGTGTGTCCTTGAATGTGTTGTCAAATGTCCCTTTCTAGAGAATCTTTGACCACAAACTGAGCAGGAAAAAGGTTTCTCACCAGTGTGGATTCTTGTGTGAATTTTTAAGTGTGCCTTCCGAGTGAATCTTTGACCACAAACTGAGCAGGAAAAAGGTTTCTCTCCAGTGTGAGTTCTTGTGTGAATTTTTAAGTTGCTCTTATCAGAGAATCTTTGACTACAAACTGAGCAGGAAAAAGGTTTCTCACCGGTGTGGGTTCTTGTATGTTTTTTTAAGTTTTCCTTTACGGAGAACCTTTGCTCACAAACTGAGCAAGCAAAAGGTTTCTCACCGGTGTGGGTTCTTGTATGTTTTTTTAAGTTTTCCTTTACGGAGAACCTTTGATCACAAACTGAGCAGGCAAAAGGTTTCTCACCGGTGTGGGTTCTTGTATGTTTTTTTAAGCTTCCCTTCACAGAGAATCTTTGACCACAAACTGAGCAGGAAAAAGGTTTCTCACCAGTGTGGGTTCTTGTGTGTTTTGTTAGGTTTCCCTTCACAGAGAATGTTTGACCGCAAACTGAGCAGGAAAAAGGTTTTTCTCCATTGTGTGTTCTCAGGTGTTGTTTCAAAATGCTCTTATTGGCAAATGTTTTCCCACACTGAGAACATTTCCATCGTTTGTTGTCAGTGTGACATGTCATATCACCTTCAGACTGTTCATCATCATCATCTTCATCAGTGTGAGCAGAGTACGACGTCATGTCGTCACTATCTGACAGTGGAGCTAAGAGGCCGTCTGCTTGTGATCCTCCACAGAGGTCTCCATCACCTTCTGTTGTCATGTGTTGACTTGAGCTGCTGCTTGGAGGTTCCGCCCCTCGTCTCTCCTCACTTTGACCTTCATCTTCGCTCTTCAAAGGCACACCAGTCGATGGAACCTTGATGATTTCCTCCTGCTCTTCCTCTTTAATGTGTAGTAACTCTTCGTCCTCCTCTTTGATGTGTTGAACCTCTTTGTTGTGAGGGGACACTGACTGCTGCCGCTCTGGATGAAGATTTTCACTGACGTCTGCAAGACAACAGAAGACAAACACACGAGTCAAATCTCATTTATTTACAATATTTACAACCTCCTTGATCCTCGATCCTGTTTACACGTTAACGCCTTCAGCCATCGAGGAGACGACGAGAACAGCAAAGGACTGCTTAGCTCGCTGGCGAGCTTGCGCATATATGAATAAGATATATATATATTCAGTAACAACTTTAGCAGCAATTTCCATACATATTTCATTCCAAGTAAGAAAGGGTTAGGTCCCATTTTCTTCGTGCCTATGCTATGAAAAATGTGTTCGGACATTGTCGTGAAAGGCCTAATATTGTATTGTGGGTTCAGATACAACGATATGATGTACTTCAATCATTGTTTTCATGCACATGTACTATGGGATACATTATGATGTGATTACTGAGGAAATGGAATGGCTAATGGAATATTAGCATTTGAATCCTGCGCGATGATTTATTCTTCTCGGGTCGCAACGGACTCTTTAATCCTAATATGGTGAGAAGAAAGAAATGCCAATGTCAATGTCTAGTTTGATATCAAATCAAACCAGGCATAATTTTAGAATATTAGAGAAAAGCGAGGGGCCGTTTTTCATTTTTAACAGGATGGGGTTGTTCCTGAGTAACGGCCGGAAAGTTTGTCACAAGATAGCTCTCATGAGAAAGAGAGCTTCTTCGGGTTCCTGGCAGTTCATCAGCAACTATGGATGCTGAGATGAGTGTTTTATGCCTACGTCTATTGCTGTGTAATAATGTTGTAATGCTGTGTAATACGCAAGATTTACAGCTTGAAAATCTTCCCAATAGATTTGGTGAATTTGAAAAAAGGATGACTGTTGAGCTAAGGAGGGAGCCAGCCAGTAGTCATCCTTTATTCCTTCACCTTATGACAAGAAGCACGTCGAGAGTGAAGATTCTCACAGGATTACCGATCTGATCAATGGCTATATTCCTCCCAAATTGGACTCATCTGTGCAGTGAATTTTTACCTTTTGGACTGTTTTCTTTCCATTGAAGAGGATTTGGACTTGAATAAATGTTTCCTTTTGGACTACTTCCTTTGGGACTATCTTTGATTTCTCTTCCAAATGCTGGGACTGAAGTATTTATTATTCGTTTACAAGTGAGTCAACATTTTGTGAACGGTTCCTTTTTGTAAATTCTTGTATTTGAATATTCTATTCATTCAAACCTTTTTCTAACAATAGAAAACTGACCATTTACTTTTGAGAACGTACAATTTTATTCAATCTGCGATGACAGATTTTATAGCTTGATACCAAAAGAGCCAATTTATTTTACGTGGTCCAGGCAGCCAGGCAGCCAGGCAGCCAGGCAGCGAGGCTTCAGACGTCATCACTTCCGGCCCCTCCCCTAAATGAAGCAAGCCTCGACAAACGCCTTGAAGACTCGGCACATCTTGGAACTACAGGCAAAACAAATCTTCCCCTCATTTCCCCAGATAAACCGTGTAAATTCAGTACAACTGTTCCACTTTGATAATGCAACATTGCCCTGGCCACAATCTCTGACGTCATGCTGCCTGTGCCCGTGGTCGAGTCCACATGTCGGAACGATGAGGGGGCCCCTTCCGATCCGCATAGTACATGTTCTTGAACGCTAATAGTGTGATCTGTAATGTCCTACTGTACCTGCAATTAAACACGGGAATATTGTTGAACGTGAACAAGTAAACAAGCGAGGGGATGAAGTGAACCCACCTGCTCTGTGTCGCGCAACTCGAGGGTGCAGCTTGAAAACAGCGTCCAGTAGTTGACGTCGTGGCTCCTTCTCGTCTTTTGGTCCACAAAGTTTCTCCTCGTACTCCGCTGTCCTTCTTGCACACATTTTCACACGACGATCACAAACGCGTCTCTTTGTTAGCAAGCTAAGCTAAGCTAAGCTAAACTAAGCTAAGCTAAGCTAAGCTCGGCTCAACTAGGCCGAGAAGCTTCAACGTGCATCATTGCACGAATGATGTTTTAGTCCAGTTAAAGTAGTGATGGACGTTCTGTGTCGAGGATTGGGCACCAATTGGTGACGGGCCAAATTGGTCCCTCCTCCCGTCTCGCCAGTCTGCCGATGTCCGCGGGTTTCTTCGGATTCTTTCCTTTCCTGTCCGTCGAGATGAAGCGAAAGGACTTGGAGGATACGTCGTTCAAATGCTCCAAAATCCTGCTTCGGAAAGGTGCCACGATGCAACCTCGAAGCGAACTTGAGCATAAGTTACTTACTCCGGAGCAATCTTGACGAAAGGAAAGAAGATATATTACCCACAATCCTTTACGGCAGAACAGGAAGAGATTTCTCGTCGGTGGCCTGTTGCTTGAAACATTTCTGCCCTAAGGGATTGTGGGTAAGACATCCCCTTTCCCTTCTCGCGCCGATCGTCCATTCATCCATTTCCAAAGTCAGGCGAGTGTACCACTACAGCATCAGTGACGGTCGCGCCGATCGAGCTTCAGCAAATGCTCCTGAAGTGTACTGAACCTTCTGAATCCTCGACTATTTGAGCACTATTTTAGTGGACTAAAACGTCATTTGTTCCATCTTCGTGCCCGGTCAAACGCGCCTCGTGCGCGTTGAAGCTTCTCGGCCTAGCTTAGCTTAGCTTAGCTTAGCTTATCTTGCTAACAAAGAGACGTTTGTGATCACCACTTCGCTAAGCAGAGATCAAGTGTGAGGTAAAGGGTTTTTCTTTCCACCACCTACGAGCACTGTTGCCACAGTTACCTTGTAAAAGTCACTTAGTTACTTTACTGATGACTTAAGCTTAAAAGTAACTTAGTTGCTTTACTGCTTACTTAAGTTAGAAAAAAAGTCACTCTTGAGTTACTTTCAGCAGCTGCCAAGTGGCAGGAATATCAAGAAAAGGATGAGCTTAAAGGTCAGAGGACATAGATTTGTAATTGTTATCTTGATAACTCCAGAACCCCTTTACAAACCACATCTGCCATTTCAAAGTGATTATATGGCAGATGTACAACAGTTAAATCAATAAATATGACGCGGCATGCGCCTTCCGGTCTTCGTCTCTTTCCGGCGCTGCGACGTCACACGAGCCAAACGTCCTGTTCGTTCGGCGTCGTGTGCTATTGTTCCATGCTGTTGTTCCCGTCCGTCCTTGTATATTTGTTGTCGTACGAGTTAACCCGTTACTTGGTAATATACGCCACACAGGTTACAGAATGATGTCATCGAACATGAACCAATAACTGAAATACGAGTGTAGTTGAAGCCACATTAAATCAGCAACTTAGTGCAGACTTGACATGCCAAATGCAGAAAGTACATAAACATGGAAACAAGCACACCGTTCTCAGTACACCTCTCGAAAGACTCTTAACTGTAGATAGGTACCGTAGATGCCGATTGTGGTCCATGAAGGCAACGACAGCGTGTGCGTGTATATTGGGTGTACACACGCGCGCGCACACCATTGTCATTTTGGTGACAAGAGCGAGAAAAGGTGACAAGTTTACTGTTTAACTAGCCAAACTGTGTGATTCACGGGGGGGAGAAGCACTTACTTACTTACAGCTCACAGTCCGGACTACAGACGAACTTGAAAGTTCTCACTTTTCATTGTAAATATTATTGAAGATGAGTATTGTCAGTCCTTCCATGAGTCAGTCCTGATGTTATGACGATTTATGACCGCGCATGTGGGTATGATTAATTAACCCGCAATGCATTGCGCCCTGAACGCGACAGTAAAAATGTGTTCTTAATGTGTAAATAAAAAAAGTAACAACAATCAAATCCGGTTTTTACGAAGGAAAATAACAAAGGTAGTGTGGCGACAGTGAAATCGTGCATTTGTTTGCACTTTTATGGTACTGTACCGTCACTGTGCATTGTATAACAAACAATCACCTCTCAATCGCTTTTGCGTTGGAATAATGAGCGGTCTGCGTGATAAGTATAATATTTTTGATCAAATGGAGTGCAGTAGTGTGCGATACTGCATATTTTGGTATCGAGCCGACACCAAGTCAACAGGTAACCAGTATTGCCGCTCCCCATACTTTTCCAAAACTAAAAATAGATGCATCATCAAATTGCTAAATATCAATTGTTCATGACCTTTAAGTACTTTTCTGATGTTTAATTTTTTTTATTATTTGATATTTAAAACTCAGAAAAGAATAAGGACAAAGTTTATTGATAAATAGAACATACTTTATTATCATCACTTTTTTCCAGAAGCAATAGAATAGTAACAAATAGGCTTTGCACGATCAGGCATTTTTGGGGCCTATATACTTGTGTACTTAATTGCTCAAAAAATGATATATACAATAAATAATGTGTCTTTGTTCCTCTATTTATGCCAGTGAGGCATAGTGACAGACAGAACAAATGAATGGTCTTCTATTAGACGGCAGGAAGTAAATACAGTCATTAATGGATCCACTTTTTGTGAAATTTTTGTTTGTTAGCGTGCCGTGAGAATTGTAAAATATGTTCCTTGGCTCCATCAAGGTTGGAAATCACTGCTCTCGTCAGATCGTGTATTCTAATCAGTCAGGTCAAACCAACATCACAACATGACAGAAATAACGGGTGCTAACTTACTGAAATTAAATTACTTTATTTTTAATTCAATGACTTCACCCACACCGAAACTTTAGAGCATGATTCGACAGAATGGCGGCATGTTTACGTCCAACCGTTCGTGGTACCGCTAGCTTGCTAGGCTACATAACGTTTTCCAGCCTGCTTGTGTGCCGTACGGGAACATACCTCAAGCAAGCCTTAAAAGCAAACGTCCTCTCCTGTCCTGAGCACCGGTGACCATCAACACACCTTTTTTCCCCATTTTGTCCTAATAATACAGTCTGCACGCTCCACTCTTGTTGTCATCACCACGGTAACGAGTGTATCCGGTCGCATTTTAGTTGACAAGATAAAGCCCAATGATCGTAAAAAATGGGATGCGGTGATTATCGGAATACAAGATTTGATTGCAGTAGTCTGACAGTGCAATCGTGAAAGAGAAATTTTGTTTTGTAGTCTGATCCGGGAATTACGTGTTGCCTGTCCCACACCGCCGACATGTTTTTTAAATAATTGTTTTAAAATAACTTCATTGGCCGTCAGATATTTACAGTACTACGTCAAAAGACATGCGACAAGGCTAAAAATAAACTAGCATTTGGATTCAAATATACTGTGCACGCGGCGACGCGGAGTAAATGTCTTTTGCGGAGCCGATCAATGACGTCATTGATCGGATCGGCGAATTATGACATTAAAGCCGATCAGCATAAAATGCTAAATATCGGCCGATACCGATCAGCCCAATAAAGTCGGTGTAAAGTCTAGTAACAAATCATCCTAAATAAACGAAGTGCACAAAGTGACCACTGAAAATACTGTTTAAATACTCTATTACCAAAAATTTAAAATGTATCCCTTCTGTGCACTCCTTTTGTTAAAAAAACAAACAGGTGGCCTTCTGTAGAAAAATAAGCAAGCCTGTGCAGAACGTTTTGTTTCCAAGTTTTTGTTTCAGAACAGTATTGTTTATATTTTCACTTCTTCTGTGACTTATTAACTGCCCGGCTTTCGAAAACATCCTCTCGGCTGGCACTGATGTTGCGACCGCTGTCAGGTATTTTTTGCCACATTTGCTCAGAGATGGGAACGTTGATTGGTTGTTTTTCCACCAAAGTCGATCATCTATGTGATCTGTCATACAGTGTTCCTTTCACAGCTCACACAAAAGGGTAATCAAATTCAATCGATTATGAGCCATATTATATTCAGGATATTTCTTTCAATTCCGGTAAATGTATTCATTTGTACAGTAAATTCCATGGTATTACATACACATCATGTATTACATCAAGGTCTTAGCATAATTGATACTTTTTGAGTTGGCTAAAGTCACAAATGGACCGTTTAAATTTGAAAATTAATATTAACTCATGGTAAAATATTACTTCCAACACAATTATCCACACCTGGATAATCTCGGCCATGCTGAAAAGATAAAACAAATTTTTTTTTTTAAAATCAGTTTATTTGAAAGGGGACAATGCCATTTCATAAAACACATGAAATACACATGGTTAAAAAAGCCAGAAGGCTAGTTTTCATCTGTAGTCCCCTGGCCATGATGTAAAAAAGCCGTAAAATACATCTACAAGACAATATAATACAGGATACATAATCAAAGACTTACTATCCTATTAAGAGAGAATGAAACCACATATCATTTGATCATAACAAGATCATAAAAGATTGTGCCAATGACCTCTGGCTCTGCATTGTGATTCTGGCAGCGGAGCCAGAATCACAATGGGAGGGGCCGTGGGAGGGAATTTTTCTCCTCTCTCCGTTTCTGGAGGTCGCTGTTTTCTTTTGCACGGCTTTTCATGCGTGTATATAGATTTGTGATGTTGCCACTGTACCTTACAGCCTTTTTTGCAAACAGTGCAGCTTGCCGTTGTGTCATCTTAAGCCTGAAAATATAACCGCATGGCGCTTCTTTTCCTCTCTGCCATTCTTCTGCTCTGTACTGTGGAGGGATGACGTGTGTGTGTGTGTGTGTGTGTGTGTGCTAGTGGGCGATACAGAGACAGCGACTTGCTTGCTTGTGTGAGCGGTGTGTTTCTGAATTATGCTCCGTTTATTCTGACAAAATAGACAACAAGCAGAACCTCCATGTAAATCGTACTGTCCACTCCTACACAAATAAATTGCAGATGAAGATAGCGACTACCTGGAAGTTAGTTCGGTTTGTCATGGTGTCAAGCTAGCGATTTTCAACTGTTAATACTACTATTTCGAAATGATACTCTGTTGACATGTACCCATTATAAGACAGAACAATCACATTGAGACCAGAGATGCACATAATAAACAAAGAGAAACATTAGGCTGGTTCAGGATTACAAAATGAATGAAATCAGGTCACCCACCTCTTCCACAGGAGGATTGTACAAAAGGGCAAAGGTGGGGACGCAGGAAGCATTTATAGTGGGGACCACAGAAGAAGAAATGAAAGAGGAGGAGCAAAGCTCCGAGCTGAGACAGAAACGGCGAGTCTGGCGTTGCCTGTTCGATGAAACCAAAGCGTGCATGCAAGGGTGAAAACGCAACCAAAGTATCGATATTTTCACGCTGGTATCGATCCTATTCAATACTGAGTTTGTATCGATACTATCGATATTTTGGATCGATCCGCCCAGCACTACTGGACTGCTCTTTGTATGAACCACCAGCCATAAATTAGTACTGGGGGAAAAATATTGCTGACTCAAAAGTAACTATTGTTGTTTTGAAGTACGGCAACTGTAGTCTAACTACTTACCTGGCAAAAGTAACGCTTTACTTTGCACGTTACTCAAAATGCCGACATTTTGGAGTAACGCGACGCGTTACCGGGATCACTGCCTACAAGTAAGGAGTGGGGACCCCAATATCTTATACTAACACTTAAATTGTTTTTTATTTTTGTTTTTTTTTAAAAGACCAACAACGACATTCTACCAGCTTTGTTTGGCTGAAATACTGAAATAATATACTGTAGCAATTATTTTCTCAATCCTTATTATTGTTATTATTCTCCGAATCTAAATTCTGAATCCATTTGTAGAATAATGTCGGTAATGTTTCAACACAAATATTTATCTCCTGAAGTCATAAAATAGCTGTATTCTCTCTGTCTGTTAACCCTTACAATGCATAATTACATCTTGTACTGTTTCCTCTTGTTCACATGAATCACATCGACCACTTCGGTGCTTTGCCATTTTAACTAACGTACTGTTGAACCCACAATGTCCAAATCTTAATCTTGAGGTAGTTGTTTCACATGTCCAATTTGCACTTGCTTTTCTCACCCCTGCAACCTAGAGCGGAAAGTGTTGTGATCGTCGTGTGAAAATGTGTGCAAGGACAGCAGCGTACGAGGAGGAACTTTGGGGCCCAAAAGAGGAGAAGGAGCCACGTCGTCAACTACTGGACGCTGCGTTCAATCTGCAGCATCGAACTGTGCTACGCAGAGCAGGTTGGTTCCCGTGTTGGGTGCATTCTAATTTCAATGGTCCTCCTGTGTTAATTCCTGGGCCCTGTTCGATGATGCATTTAATATAGCATTATTAACATCCTATAATGTGGGGAGCTACGTGGTGGCTGCGGCAACAGGGGGGTGGCCGCCCCGACGGCCAACCCCCGAATCAAAAAACAGTTAACAATTCCGTTAGCCTGCCCTAATAGGAGTAAAGACGTCATCACGCACGTTACGCACTTTACCCAACTTTTGGACCAGCTAACATTTGTGGAATTATTGGCCTGCAAGTGGTATTAATAGGCTACATTGTTCGAACTATTCCGAGTAAAGGTGCCAGGTGTCTTGAAAGGCTGCATAGTACAACCCCAATTCCAATGAAGTTGGGACATTGATTTAAACGTAAATAAAAACAGAATACAATGATTTGCAAATCATGTTCAACCTATATTTAATTGAATACACTACAAAGACAAGATATTTAATGTTCAAACTGATCAACTTGATTGTTTTTAGCAAATAATCATGAACTTAGAATTTTATGGCTGCAACACGTTCCAAAAAAGCTGGGACAGGGTCATGCTTACCACTGTGTTACATCACCTTTTCTTTTAACAACATTCAATAAACATTTGGGAACTAGGGTTGAAGCTTTGGAGGTGGAATTCTTTCCCATTCTGGCTTGATGTACAGCTTCAACTGTTCAACAGTCCGGGGTCTCCGTTGTCGTATTTGACGCTTCATAATGCGCCACACATTTTCAATGGAAAGGTTAGGCAGGTTAGGCAGGTCAGTCTAGTACCTGCACTCTTTTACGACCAAGTCACACTGTTGTAACACGTGCAGAATGTGGTTTGGCATTGTCTTGCTGAAATAAGCAGGGGCGTCTATGAAAAAGACGTTGCTTGGATGGCAGCATATGTTTCTCCAAAACCTGTATGTACCTTTCAGCATGAATGGTGCCTTCACAGATCTGTAGGTTACCCATGCCATTGGCACTAACACAGCCCCATACCATCACAGATGCTGGCTTTTGAACTTGGCGTCCATAACAGTCCGGCTGGTTCTTTTCCTCTTTGGCCCAGAGGACACGACGTCCACAATTTCCAAAAACAAATTTGAAATGTGGACTCGTCGGACCACAGAACACTTTTCCACTTTGCATCAGTCCATCTTAGATGAGCTCGGGCCCAGAGAAGCCGGCGGCGTTTCTGGGTGTTGTTGATAAAATGGCTTTTGCTTTGCATGGTAGAGTTTCAAGTTGCACTTACGGATGTAACGCCGAACTGTATTTACTGACATTGGTTTTCTGAAGTGTTCCTGAGCCCGTGCGGTGATATCCTTCACAATCCCTAAATTCCTTGCAATTGTACGTTGAGGAACATTGTCCTTAAACTGTTCAAACATTTTCTCGCCCCATCATTGCTCGTGAATGACTGAGCAGCAATTCAGGGAAGCGCCTTTTATATCCAATCATGGCACCCACCTGTTCCCAATGAGCCTGTTCACCTGTGGGTTGTTCCAAACACGTGTTTGATGAGCATTCCTCAACTTTTTCAGTCTTTTTTGCCACTTGTCCCAGCTTTTTTGGAACGTGTTGCAGCCATCAAATTCTAAGTTCATGATTAATTGCTAAAAACCATAAAATTTATCAGTTTGAACATTAAATATCTTGTCTTTGTAGTGTATTCGATTAAATATAGGTTTAACTTGATTTGAAAATCATTGTATTCTGTTTTTATTTATGTTTAACACAACGTCCCAACTTCACTGGAATTGGGGTTGTAGTTTGAATTAGAAGCAACTGTGTCAAATCCCTTGAAGACATAGTTGCTTTGCAGGAGTTCATAATGTTTTTACCTGATACATGAGAAGGTAGAACTATACATGTTGAGTACATTTACTTATTTGCATAACTTCTAAAGTCATGATTAACTTAAAATTGTAATAAGCCATAAGGGAAAATTTTATTTTCCTCTTTGATGCTGCTATTATTTATTTGGTTATAGGCAGAGGTAGACATAAGTCGTGCCCAGGTGTGCATACGTACTGAAAATTTTAAATGCATGTACACTTTTGCGCACCACACATCATTTATTTTTGGGGGCGGATCGCAGCAGTAGACAGTGCTCAAGTATGGTGAACAACTCGTTAAAACAGTCCAATCTTTTGAGTGTACGTACTGAAGAATCACTTCATGAATTGCTTCGTTCCTTCCTGAGTTTAGTTGAGCACAGCCGCGAGCCTGTGCCGCACATGAAAGTTACCCGCAAACGGCGCCACATTCCCGGAAGCCGTGTCCGAGTGCGCGCAGGAGCTGACAACGAGGCGGGACTGCGGCGGGCTCCGTGGGGCGTGCATGCGTGTATGTTTCGCTGGACAGCAGCTACGATGGTTCGTCAAAATGTCTTTACATGAAACCGGACCATGGTGCAAAAACTATTTGGGTCGCAACCCTACAAAAGTAAAAAATCAGCTGACTGCGGGGTCCCATACATGCGTATCACACAAAGATAGAATAAGAACGCCAAAAAGCTTTTATTCAGTCATGCTGTTGCCGCGGATGGACGGGAACGAAGAGCGTTAAAAAGCAGAAGTATTCATCTGAAATTGGACTGCCGAGGGCATTACAGAGCCAGCGAGAAGCGGCTCGCCCTCGTTTTGTGTCCTCAAATGGTCATATCTGCAAAGCCCAGGGACAGAGGTTTCACTTCCTCAGACGAGCGGGAACATTTCACCATTTCTTTAGGTGTCTATTCCAGTACACAGCCTGTTTCCTGTGTTGCTATGGAGACAATTGAACTTGTCTCTCAATTCTCTCTCCTTCTCAGCGCCGAGGGACAGCTTATTTCTGATCAAACCTTTAATAATCAACATTGAAAACATATAACAGGACACAATGTGCTTCGTGAATAACATTTCATCATCTAACTTACATATCGTTGTGTGGGTACAAGCGATCGTGGGTCCTAACGCTTGGTAACCATAAAGAAAAATATGTCAAATGCTGTTACCGGTTATATCTTTGCCAATATGCATTGAGCAAGCAAATGATTATAAAACTGTATTGGCATATCTGGCCATATTTCTGGCTCCATCTGGTGGACATTTACGGTACATCTGGCCAATCATCGTAAGTTTTAGGGATCTATCTCCGATTAATAACTTAGACATGTATTATACCATCAATCAAATGGACCATCCATCACATCATGCCAACACTCAACAACGTGTTTGATTTATGACTACAACTTAAAGAGCCAACACAAAGTATTACTGCCTCTTTACGATATTTATACATACATTATATTCATTAATGGGACAGCTGCACATCATCATGTTATGTCGTTTTAATGAAGACATGGTAATTAAGCAGACAGTGTACAACGTTAACTTGAACAGTGGTTGTTATAATATTTCATTTCAGTTGGAGCTTTGGACTAATTAACGAAAGGTAGTAAATATGGGCCTTCAATAATACGAGTCTGATGATACCGACTGACCCTTAGCGTCGCATGGCATAAGTACATACTTGGACCGTACCAAATTAATGATATTAGTTTGTTGTTTGAGAAGCATCCATCCATCCATTTTCTGAGCCGCTTGTCCTCACGCGGGTCGCGGGCATGCCGGAGCCTATCCCAGCTATCTTCGGGCAGGAGGCGGGGTACACCCTGAACTGGTCGCCAGCCAATCGCAGTGTTTGAGAAGCAATTGAGGTTAAGGAAAAAAATAAAAAAAACTGAAGATAGAAGAATGAATGTATTCTATAGTTTGCGATCATGAATTAAGGTAGCTTAATATGTAAGCAATTTGAGTTGGAGTGAGACGAGTATTAGACTCTGAAAGTACTATTCTCCAACGACTAACCGGTTACCCGGAACCGCCCAGCACAACTACGCTTCTTTAAAGCTGCTCCCTTTCTTAACGATCTTTTGGACTTGTTCCTGACCTAGGATTATTAGACCGTCTTTAGATGACAGTCAGGACATATTTTCAGTGTATGATATAGCTGAAATAACCTTTCAAGAAAATAATAGGAGTACAAATTTTAATAGGCTATGTTGGTAAACTGTTATGTCTACCAGTATAGTTACCACAGTGCCTATCATTCTTAAAAGAAAAAGAAAAATGGACATTTTTCTATAAACAGGAAAAGGCTTTTTAATGAATAGAATTTAGCAAGGGCATAAGCATCAAATCATGAAAATAAAAATATAAAAAAATCATAAAAAGGAACTGTTGGTGAAATATCTACTCACAACTGAGATAAAACCTATCAAGCCGATCCTTTGAGATGAAAAATCAAACTGAACCAAAAACATCAGTCCAAGGAAAAGGTTTCATTCGATGACATATCAAAACAGTACAAAATGTGAAAATCCAAAACATTATAAAAATAAAATCCAATTCAAAAGGAATATTCGATTGATCAGATCGGCCATCCCTTAGACGAGCTTCTTAAAATTTGTAGTAAGATTAGGAAAGGGTTTAGTTTGCTGTTGAAGGGCTCTCTCCCTCAAAGTTTTGCAGTCATTCTCCATTTCTCTACCTAATCTTTGTCATCGTTTTTCAAGCCGTCTGTCAGAAGCTGCATCTCTTGTCCTCTTGCGTCATACACAAAGAATGAGAACGTCAAAACATCTACTGCAACATCTGGTGCTACAAAGAGCGTTAAAAAGCACCGTATTCAGCTTTTATAGCACTACCTATGCCAAGGGCGTTACAGAGCCAGCTGGGGCTGGCCTACCCTCGTTTATATCCCGATTAGGTAACGTTTAAGAGAAAATGCCTTCACTTCCTCATAAGAGCAGAGGACCTTCAACCCACTTCCTTGAGCATCTGTTATCAGCACACAGCACATTTTCTGTGTTGTCATGGAGACGACTTACATTTTAACGAAACTTGTCGCCCAACCCTTTCTCCTTCTCGACTCCGGAGGACAGCTCGTATCTGATCAGCCTTTATATCAGTACGTGTGTGTGTGATATACACTCATCATAACATCAGACATAATTGAAAACAGAGAATATGACATAATTTGGTCATTAAACAACATTTCATTGCAAACACCAACCAATGAAAAGATTCTATCACTTCATCATCTATGTCACCCATTTTGTGGCAACCAATAATGGGTAGTAACACTGAGTTATTATAAAATTGAATATATATGTATATAAATGCCACGCTGCCGTTTTGTATGTGTTGTTGGGCGTAATAATCTCGCGACCAAATGTCTCTTTGTTTGTGGCTAGCAAGCTAAGCTAGGCTAAACTATCTTGAGAAGATTCAAAATGCCAAGACACCCACCAAGATTTGGTGATTGATGTTTTAGTACAGTTAAGTAGTGATGGATGTACTCTGTAGAGCCTTCAATGCAGTACTAATTTGGAAAGAAGTAGATCTGCAGTGGGCAGCACGGTGGGCGACTGGTTAGCACATCTGTCTGACAGTTCTGAAGATTAGGGTTCAAATCCCGGCCTCGCCTGTGTGGAGTTTGCATGTTCTTGTCGTGCATGCGTGGTTTTTTTTCCAGGCACTCCGGTTTCCTCCCACATCCCCAAAACATACGTGGTAGGTTGATTGAAGACTCTAAATTGCCCGTAGGTGTGAATGGTTGTTTGTTTGTATGTGCGCTGCGATTGGCTGGCGACCAGTTCAGGGTGTACCCCGCCTCTCGCCCGAAGATAGCTGGGAGAGCTCCAGCAAGCCCGCGACCCTAGCGACGATAAGCGGTACAGAAGATGGATGGATGGATGGATGGATGGATAGATCTGCAGTGGATGTAGTACGGGAACTCGACTTTGTTTGGCCTCTGTGGACAAACATATTCTGTGTGAACCTGCATTAATTTGGTCTCACGTCATATAAAATACTTTTTGGGGTATTTTTTGACGTTTGAGTCATTTTGCTTATATTTTAGTCACAATGGACATTTACATTTATACACTGTAAAAAAAAGTTGAGTTGCATTCATTAGTAATCTAGTGTAGGTTTTCCTCAATATTTTTCTCTTTTACCAGATGGCACTATCAGGAAAATAAAAAGTGCCATGTTGCCCAGCCCTACAATCTTACCCCAAATGTTTTGAGTTTTATCCACTTAGATCGATTGAACCATTTTACGGCACTGCCCAATTTTTTTGCGCATGTCAGGTTAACAATACTCAGTCATCGGCCAGAATATGGATACACCCCAAGAGTTATTAAGTAAATGTTTTTTGTTGTTGAGGCTGCTGGCAGCAACTCACTTCAAGTAAAATTATCCAGGCTTAATCTGTACGAGAAACCACATAATTTCACTGGAGCATCATGTTTTCATTGACTTGGAAATCTACTTGAGTAACTCGGTTAACATATTAATAAACTTTATATTTCTTCGAACCTGTCATTCTTTAAATAAAACTGTCATTACATTATAGTAAATTAGAATAGCGATATAGTACCAAGACACTATTGAATAAATTAAGTATCAAAAATGTAATAAAGAGGAACAAGTTGTCAATATTTTGTCACACAAAATTATTCAGAGGGGCTGAATGAAAGTGAGTAAACTAAAGCTAAAGAAATGCAAATACAAGCAAAGCAAACTGTACCATGTGATATAGTTACACATTTACATAATGTATGATATTCTATCATAGCACATGTAGAATACAGGGTTCATAACATGCCCACGGGGGGCATTTCATGGAAACAATGAGTCCCTGTAACTCATCACGGAATACAGACACAGTAATACTGCGCGATATAACAGTTCTTGTTTCGCGGATTGCCGATGTTACCCTATTTTTCATACTGTTTGTCCAAGCATTTTTGTCTTATCCATTGTTCTTTTTCTCTCTCAGTATATTATGTGTTTATGACGCAGATTGATCGTACTTTATGCTCCCCTGCTAATATTTGTGCGTCTGAGACGCGGTACGCACAACAAACACACAACATTAGTCACAACATGATACAAATTTTTTACCAAACCATGTGTGTTGGTCTTCTTGTGTCTTGCAGACATCACTGAAGATCTTCGTACTGAGCGGGAGGAGCCAGAGCCCCCTCACATTAAAGAGGAAGTGGAGGACAAAGAGGTAAACCACATCAAAGAGGAAGAGGAGAAAAAATTGCACCCCCACAGACAGGAGGAGGATCTCACCAGGTTTCCATCGACTGGTGTTCCTTTGAAGAGTGAAGATGAAGGTCAAAGTGAGGAGAGCAGAGGGACGGAGCCTCCAAGCAGCAGTTCAAATCAACTCATGACAACAGAAGGTGATGAAGACCATTGTGGAGTATCACAAGCAGACGGCCGCTTAGCTCCACGATCAGATCGTGACAACATGATGTCGCACTCTACTCACACTGATGATGATGATGATGATGGACAGTCTGAAGTTGATATGACATTTCAGAATGACAACAAACGATGGAAATGTTCTTTGTGTAGGAAAACACTTCTTAATAAGAGTAGTTTGAAACAACACTTGAGAACACACACTGGTGAGAAACCTTTTTCCTGCTCAGTTTGTGGTAAAAAATTCTCTGTGAAGGGAAACTTAAAAAGACACACAAGAACACACACTGGTGAGAAACCTTTTTCCTGTTCAGATTGTGGCCAAAGATTTTCTAAGAAGGAAAACTTAAAAACACACACAAGAACCCACACTGGTGAGAAACCTTTTGCCTGCTCAGTTTGTGGTAAAAGATTCACTCAGAAGGAACACTTAAAAATGCACACAAGAACCCACACTGGTGAGAAACCTTTTTCCTGCTCAGTTTGTGGTCAAAGATTCACTCAGAAGGAACACTTAAAAATACACACAAGAACCCACACTGGTGAGAGCGCTTTTTCCTGCTCAGTTTGTGGTCAAAGATTCTCTGTGAAGGGAAGCTTAAAAATACACACAAGAACCCACACTGGTGAGAAACCTTTTTCCTGCACAGTTTGTGGTCAAAGATTCACTCAGAAGGGAGATTTAAAAATACACACAAGAACACACACTGGTGAGAAACCTTTTTTCTGCTCGGTTTGTGGTCAAAGATTCACTCAGAAGGGAGATTTAAAAATACACACAAGAACCCACACTGGTGAGAAACCTTTTTCCTGCTCAGTTTGTGGTAAAAAATTCAACCAGAAGGGAAACTTAAAAATACACACAAGAACACACACTGGTGAGAAACCATTCTCCTGCACCATTTGTGGTCAAAGATTTTCTCTGAAGGGACACGTAAACATACACACAAGAACCCACACTGGTGAGAAACCTTTTTCCTGCTCAGTTTGTGGTCAAAAATTCACGCATAAGGGAAACTTAAAATTACACACAAGAACCCACACTGGTGAGAAACCTTTTTCCTGCTCAGTTTGTGGTCAAAAATTCACGCATAAGGGAAACTTAAAATTACACACAAGAACCCACACTGGTGAGAAACATTTTGCCTGCTCAGTTTGTGGTCAAAGATTTTCTGTGAAGGGAGATTTAAAAATACACACAAGAATGCACACTGGTGAGAAACCTTTTTCCTGCTCAGTTTGTGGTCAAAAATTCACACAGAAAGGAAACTTAAAAATACACACAAGAACACACACTGGTGAGAAACCTTTTTCCTGCTCAGTTTGTGGTCAAAAATTCACGCAGAAGGGAAACTTAAAAATACACACAAGAACGCACACTGGTGAGAAACCTTTTTCCTGCTCAGTTTGTGGTCAAAGATTTTCTGTGAAGGGAGATTTAAAAATACACACAAGAATGCACACTGGTGAGAAACCTTTTTCCTGCTCAGCTTGTGGCAAAAGATTCTCTTATACGTATCAGGCTAAGACACACAAGTGTGCTGGTAAGAATAGCAGTGATGAAGAATCTTTTAATTAAAATATAAATGCTGACTCTAAAAAGTAATTAATATGTTACTTACTTACCAAACTCCGCATTCTTGTATTCTGTGTACCAGCTTTTATTGTCCATATATTTTCTAAAAGCCCCGCGAGTGTTAAGGATTAACATTTGATGCCCAAATCCTTTAAAGGGACTAGTTAAAGGTGAGAACACGGGCACTTATTCCATAGTGCTGGACTCAAAAATGTCTACAGAAAAAAAGCCCTCCAATATATACATAGTCGTCATTTTGGAATCATTTACTGATGAAATATTTGATTTTCAGCCAGATTTTGGCCTGCCCACATTTTGGACACGTTAGCCTGTCACAGCCTGACACATAACGAGCAGGAGCCGATGACATTTCCTCATTGAGCTACTATGTTTCCCATGGTGTAATTGTTGCCCGTATTGAAGGTCTGGATGTATATTTTCGACAATGAGTGAAAATATTGAAAATTTAATATATTGGAAGGCTTGTTCTTTCAAAAAATCGACTATTGAAATGCCTCCTTGAGTAAAGAAAACAACCACGTCAAGCCACATGAAATAATTTTTGCAGAAATATTTCCTCGTACTTCATCTCAAATTTGAATTGATTGCACCACAAATGTATAGTATATGTGTGTATGTATGTATAAATCAAATGTATGTATCGATCATAAAGGTGTTTAATGTAGCCGTTATTGTGTGATAGATGTGGACTTTGGCTGGCTGACCCATGATGAAGGTCTACCGGCCGAACGTGTTATGTCGCTTCGTGTCCCAAAACTGTGGCTGATCTGATTGGATGTTATCTGATCCATAAAATCTAAACTATTGGGTTGAAATATTTTCAGAGGTTGAAGCTGCCATGAGTAGTAGCCTAAATCTTGGTGATGATTGTGGAAAGTTTTGGAACATTAAGCCACGTTTCTTGGATTCATGCATGAGGCTTGCAAGGATGTGACACTCGCCCGCTGTGCTTGTATTACTTTCATGATGGCATCCTAATAAATTTGCAATTTTTCAGCACATTAAATTAGTGCTAGCTGTTGTTCATGTGAGAGTACAGTGGGTATGGAAAGTATTCAGACCCCCTTAAAATTTCCACTCTGTTATATTGCTGTCATTTAAGCACCCCGTATTGACAGAAAAAAAACGGAATTGTTGAATTTTTTGCAGATTTATTAAAAAGTAAAAACTGAAATATCACACAGCCATAAGTAATATGGGGTGCTGTGCGTACATTAATGAGGGGGGAAAAATAACTTAAATGGCTGCAATATAACAAAGAGTGAAAATGTTCAGGGGGTCTGAATACTTTCGTACCAACTGTATATGACAGCAATGTAATCTATAATACCAGCTTGAACAAAGCGGTGTTTGGAAACTCAAGCTGTATTTTTTTTTTTTACTTTTTTATTTCCTGAAAAGTTGTCATTTTGAAGGTAAGGGGATTCCACCTGACAGCTCCGATATATAAAACATGACTAATTACTGCCACTTCATAGTGTAATACATTCCTTTTCCCATACCAGCAATGCTAGAGTTTTTCTCTTTTCGATTTTGGCAGTGAATACGGGGCATTTGAAAGGGAATGGGAGTTATTTACCAATTGCTCCAAAACGTTTTGATATTATTGGAAATGACTCCCAGTCTAATTTTGTTGAGCAAAAAAATACATAAAATGAACTTGTTTGTGAAATATGGACCATTAAGACCCATACTTCCTTGAAGAAATGCATGCTTTTTGTCCAATGTTTTAATGATGCCAATATCAAATAAGTGAATGATTGATTGAAATAAGACTGAAAAGAAACATTGACTATTTGTGATCCTTAATAAAAATACACCTCTTAAAACAGTGAGGGTGACTCACTTTGCTTGTATTTCAAATCCATTTTCCATTCAAAAGAATTTAAATGTCTTTATTCCTTTGGAAAGCCTCCGAAAACAAAATGCTGTCAACTTAAAGCAAAAAAAAAAATGGCCCAAGCGACAAGTCCTAAGTGAAAAAACTGCCAAACTGGGCCAGAAGTGGAGAATCACAAGTAGATGGCCTCTTAGCTCCACGATCAGATAGTGACGATATGACGTCACACTGTACTCACTGATGAAGATGATAAAAAGTCTGAAGGCGACATGACATGTCACACTGACAACAAACGATGGAAATGTTCTCAGTGTGGGAAAACAAACGACACATGAGAAGACACACTGCAGAGAAAGCTTTTGCCTGTTCAGTTTGTGGTCAAATATTCTCTCAGAAGGTAAGCTAAGAAACAAGTATGCTGGGGAGAATCGCAGTGATCAAGAAACTTTCATTGAAAATGTAAATGTTTAATGTCAACAATAATGACTAGCATACAGCATGCAATGCATCGCAAACAAACAACCATTCACACTCACTATTCATATAGTTAATTAAAAAGAATGTAATTTACAAGAATCAACATGACAAAAGATACTACAATGAGCATACAGCAAAAAAAGAACATGACACCCATGCAGAATTTACAGTCTTACACACACACGCGCACGTAACGGACATGCTCTCGCCCGATGGCACCATGACCTCCAAACTCCAGACTGAGCTGCATCGCTGTCTCCGCTCCCCCGCCGAGGCAGACGGCCACAGGGATGCTAGATTTAACTTCGCACACGGACGCTAAACAAATTACCAGCAAGTACCAAGTCGCTCATCAAAGTTGAGACATTTGGTTTCTCACCAGGACGCAAAATTAATTAACTTCCACCCCCAGCCAGCCTGAAGAGTCTCACCAACAAAGACTTCTCTTTCCCCGTTTTCAGTGACATTTGCTCCTCCCGGGCTGGGACAATGGATGGCGCACTAGCGACACCCACAGGTAGTGGAAGCGACTGCAACCCCGGATTAATTTATCACAATCTTCACTGGACTTGAATGTTATATATTTTAAGAACTTTACATGAACACCACCAGTGTTACCATCAGAATAGCACCACTAGTGATTGTATTTCTACAAATTTGAATGTCTGATGTCAAATCTGTTTGCCAACTGAGCCGAATGAAATGTTTTAACCCACACAACACAAATGCCACATTGCAAATATTAGTGTTCTAAACAACCACATACAATTGAAACATTCGTTACAGGGATTAAAGAGGATGTGCGCGTGACAATGCAAAGCTGGAAAATGGTCTTGTTATCTTAAATCCAATAATTCATATTATATTCCACTGGGTTTAAACTACAAAACAATCCTAAAATGGAAAAGTAACATTCAGAGGCGGTCTACTAAAAGTACAGATTGGTGCATATTTGGGTTTAAACTAACGAGAACAGGAACCCCTAGTTATAGGCGTTGTCATCCCATGGTCACTCCCAACCTCACATCACAAGTCAGTCTCTTTTGCAAATGTTCGTATGTCCTTTGTTTTTTGTGTATTGTTTTCCTGTAGATTCCCATGTTAGATCTCATTAAATTTCCGATACAAATTCACTACCTCTATCATTTGTGTGCGCTTGGGTTCGACAAAAGATCTCTGGTTATCGAGAACTCTTATCGAATTCATGTACCAACCTTCAAATGACGAGACTGATAAATGGTTTGTCCTCCCCTTGTCCTGAAGTTTTATCCATCTAAAAAGTGACGTGGTTCCCCTTTTCAAGACAAAATAGTTTGATTTATAACACTGAAATTTAAAATTACACTAATCCGGAAGTACCCCTCCTTGAGCCGTCACCTTGTCGTGGTGGAGGGGTTTGTGTGTCCCAGTGATCCTAGGAGCTAAGTTGTCTGGGGTTTTATGCCCCTGGCAGGGTCACCCATGACAAACAGGTCCTAGGTGAGGGACCAGACAAAGCACGGCTCAAAGACCCCTAATGATGACGACAACCAATGGACTTCGTTTTCCCTTGCCCGGACGCGGGTCACCGGGGCCCCCCACTGGAGCCAGGCCCGGTGGTGGGGGTCGAAGGCGAGCGCCTGGTGGCCGGGCCTGCACCCATGGGGCGACCTTGGCGATCCGATCCCCGGCTACAGAAGCTGGCTCTGGGTTGGACTCTCTTCCACTCTGGAGTTGCCCACGGTGAGAGGCGCCGAGCAGGTGTGGGTATACTTATTGCCCCCCGGCTCGGCACCTGTACGTTGGGGTTCACCCCGGTGGACGAGAGGGTAGCCTCCCTCCGCCTTCGGGTGGGGGGACGGGTCCTGACTGTTGTTTGTGCCTATGCACCAAACAGCAGTTCAGAGTACCCACCCTTTTTGGAGTCCTTGGAGGGGGTGCTGGAGAGCGCCCCCGCTGGGGACTCCATTGTTCTGTTGGGGGACTTCAATGCTCACGTGGGCAATGACAGTGAGACCTGGAAGGGCGTGATTGGGAGGAACGGCCCCCCCGATCAGAACCTGAGCGGTGTTCTGTTATTGGACTTCTGTGCTCGTCATGGATTGTCCATAACGAACACCATGTTCAAGCATAAGGGTGTCCACATGTGCACTTGGCACCAGGACACCCTAGGTCGCAGTTCGATGATCGACTTTGTGGTCGTGTCATCGGACTTGCGGCCACATGTCTTGGACACTCAGGTGAAGAGAGGGGCGGAGCTGTCAACTGATCACCACCTGGTGGTGAGTTGGCTCCGATGGTGGGGGAAGATGCCGGTCCGACGTGGCAGGCCCAAACGTATTGTGAGGGTCTGCTGGGAACGTCTGGCAGAATCCCCTGTTAGAAGGAGTTTCAACTCCCACCTCCGACAGAACTTTGCTCATGTTCCGGGGGAGGCTGGGGACATCGAGTCCGAGTGGACCATGTTCCACGCCTCCATTGCTGAGGCGGCCAACCGCAGCTGTGGTCGTAAGGTGGTCGGTGCCTGTCGTGGCGGCAATCCCCGAACCCGTTGGTGGACACCAACGGTGAGGGATGCCGTCAAGCTGAAGAAGGAGTCCTATTGGGCATTTTTGGCCTGTGGGACTCCTGAGGCAGCTGATGGGTACCGGGTGGCCAAGCGGAATGCAGCTCTGGTGGTCGATGAAGCAAAAACTCGGGTATGGGTGGAGTTCGGTGAGGCCATGGAGAAAGACTTCCGGACGGCTTCGAGGAAATTCTGGTCCACCATCCGACGTCTCAGGAGAGGAAAGCAGTGCACCACCAACACTGTGTATAGTGGGGATGGGGCGCTGCTGACCTCGACTCGGGACGTTGTGAGTCGGTGGGGAGAATACTTCGAAGACCTCCTCAATTCCACCGACACGCCTTCCCATGAGGAAGCAGAGTGTGGGTTCTCTGAGGCGGGCTCTCCTATCTCTGGGTTTGAGGTCACCGAGGTAGTTAAAAAGCTCCTCGGTGGCAGGGCCCCGGGGGTGGATGAGATTCGCCCGGAGTTCCTAAAGGCTCTGGATGTTGTGGGGCTGTCCTGGTTGACACGCCTCTGCAACATCCCGTGGACATCGGGGACAGTGCCTCTGGATTGGCAGACTGGGGTGGTGGTCCCCCTTTTTAAGAAGGGGGACCGGAGGGTGTGTTCCAACTACAGGGGGATCACACTGCTCAGCCTCCCTGGTAAGGTCTATTCAGGGGTGCTGGAGAGGAGGGTCCGTCGGGAAGTCGAATCTCAGATTCAGGAGGAGCAGTGTGGTTTTCGTCCTGGCCGTGGAACAGTGGACCAGCTCTACACCCTCGGCAGGGTCCTCGAGGGTGCATGGGAGTTCACACAACCAGTCTACATGTGTTTTGTGGACTTGGAGAAGGCGTTCGAGGTTAGGGTTAGGGTTAAATCTAAATCTAACCCTAACCCTATGGGGTGCCGAACCCCATAGGGTTCAACCGGAGTCAGAGTTTGGTCCGCATATCCGGCAGTAAGTCGGACTAGTTCCCGGTGAGGGTTGGACTCCGCCAAGGCTGCCCTTTGTCGCCGATTCTGGTCATAACTTTTATGGACAGAATTTCTAGGCGCAGCCAAAGCAAAGAGGGGGTCCGGTTTGGTGGCCTCAGTATTGCATCTCTGCTTTTTGCTGATGATGTGGTTCTGTTGGCTTCATCAAGCCGTGAGCTCCAACTCTCACTGGAGCAGTTCGCAGCCGAGTGTGAAGCGGCTGGGATGAGAATCGGCACCTCCAAATCTGAGACCACGGTCCTCAGTCGGAAAAGGGTGGCATGCCCTCTCCGGGTCGGGGATGAGATCCTGCCCCAAGTGGAGGAGTTCAAGTATCTTGGGGTCTTGTTCACGAGTGAGGGAAGAATGGAACGGGAGATCGACAGGCGGATCGGTGCAGCGTCTGCAGTGATGCGGACTTTGTATCGATCCGTTGTGGTAAAGAAGGAGCTAAGCCGAAAAGTGAAACTCTCAATTTACCGGTCGATCTTTGTTCCTACCCTCACCTATGGTCATGAGCTCT
Source organism: Phycodurus eques (assembly GCF_024500275.1). NCBI lineage: Eukaryota > Metazoa > Chordata > Actinopteri > Syngnathiformes > Syngnathidae > Phycodurus > Phycodurus eques. The sequence goes on along the minus strand of NW_026904024.1, from coordinate 135,265 downwards.
GTGTTGTGACCGAAAGAACGAGATCCCGGATACAAGCGGCCGAAATGAGTTTCCTCCGCAGTTTCCTTCCTTAGAGATAGGGTGAGAAGCTCGGTCATCCGGGAGGATCTCAGAGTAGAGCCGCTGCTCCTCCGCATTGACAGGAGCCATATGAGGTGGCTGGGGCGTCTGATTCGGATGCCTCCCGGACGCCTCCCTGGTGAAGTGTTCCGGGCACGTCCCACCGGGAGGAGACCCCGGGGACGACCCGGGACACGGCGGAGAGACTACGTCCTTCGGCTGGCCCGGGAACGCCTCGGGATCCCTCCGGAAGAGCTGGGTGAAGTGGCTGGAGAGAGGGAAGTCTGGGCGTCCCTGCTAAAGCTACTGCCCCCGCGACCCGACCCGGATAAGCGGTAGAAAATGGATGGATGGATGGACTAATCCGGAAGTAACGCAGGCGTCGCTTCCAACTTACTTTTTCCAAATTAATTCAATTTTTATTTAACCCCCGTATACGCTACTGCCCCGTGTGAGGCGATACCAAGTTTCGTCCAACCCAAACACACAAAACTCACGATATTTTGCAATAAACGGAGACAGCAGCCGTCATCTTGGCAGGGTCATGTTTTGGCACGTTCCATGCTATCTATTTTGAGCTATGTTCATTCATGTTATCTATGTGTGAGCGCATTCCGTTACCATAGTGACCAAATTCCGAGCACTTGTGTGAAGTTGACAAACTAAGATTATTATTATTCTGAGTTTCGCTGCGTAAATAGGAGATTTGAGAAGTCACTGGCCGCCACTAGAGGCGTTGTTACACCAAGAATCCTTGTTGTGTGTCAGTCAAACTCTGAGCTAAAGTGTTAGCTCTTCGTGTTTGTAAAAAAACATGTGGCACCCATGATGGTCGCCATTATTGCTTTGTGTTGAAGCCACAAACCTCTGCGTGGAACGCCATTTGGTCATTCAGATTTAAGGCTTCGTAATTTGCCGTCGTCTTCTGGGGAAAACGTGACGTTATCGTGACGTCGGCACGTTGGTTCCCTCCTTCATGGCCTTGAACCGTTGCATAAACTCCGGGTTGTCCTCGAGTGCCCCCTCGTGGACACAATTCCACACGCAACTTCCGGTTGTGTGGCTGGAAGCTGTTTGCTAACGAGCAGCTATTACCGAATACGTGCGAAGGCATCGCATTCATCTTTGGTCATTGCTTTAAAAATAATAAACGCAGACTTTTATAAGCGCACCACCGTGTGCTTTTTCTGCTGGTAAACTTCCTGTGTACGCTGGTCCCCGCTGCTCCTGGCGTCACACGTCGCCTAGCAACCGACCACATCCGAGAGCTTGGCTAAGTAGCCGCCTCAACCCACGATCGCGATAAAGAGATGTTGCGATAAATAAGATCTCTCGTTTTTCAAAACGCCGACGCCACGATTGTGTTTTAAAGCTTTATGCCTCGTATTTTTAACCAGTGTTGCTATTTACAACGCAACGATGACAACAAGCTGTGCCAATGAAAGGCGCTACATTGCTAAAAACAATAGCAATGAACAATCAAATCAATTTCAGAATCAAAATCAGAATCATCTTTATTTGTCAAGTATGTCCAAAAAACACACAAAGAATTTGTCTCCGGTAGTTGGAGCCGCTCTAGTACGACAACAGACAGTCAATTGACAGAGAACACTTTTGAGACACAAAGAAATTGACAAAAAAACAGTCACTGAGCAATAAGGGTTAATAGTTATCTGGTAATGCCGGTACATTATTTTGTTTTTGTTGACAATTGTGCAAAAGATGCAGAGTCCTCTAGCACTTAGAGCAGTTCGAATGACTAATATTGCAATAGTCCGGTGGGGCGCCGAGACTTCAAGGGGTGTATGCAGTTTAAAGTGACGAGTAGCGCGATAATCTGGGACAATGTCGATTGTGCAAATGTTGCAGATACTCCTCAATCAGTGTGCAAATGGGGCAGATGCTACTCTGGCGTGAGTGGCCAGTATTGGTCAACGACAGATATGCAAATAGTGCAGCGTGGCGAGACGACTACAGTGAGTGCACGAGTAATGTATAATTGGCCCCACAGAAATGTGACAACGAACTCAAGTCAAAAAATTGTCAGCATGCTGTAATAGAATTGTAGGTGAGGTGTTTAAGAAGTTGATCGCAAGAGGGAAGAAGCTGTTGGAATGTCTGCTCGTTCGAGTTTGCATTGATCGGTAGCGCCTACCTGAGGGAAGGAGCCGGAAGAGCCGGTCACCGGGATGCGGAGGGTCCGAGAGGATTTTGCACGCTCTTGTTTTAGTTCTGGAAGCGTGCAAGTCCTCAAGGGTGGGTAGAGGAGTACCGACAATCCTTTCAGCAGTTTTGATTGTCCGTTGCAGTCGGAACCGGAACCGGAATCGGAATCGCTCAAATTCAAACGATGCCCAACACTAGGTACAACTCACGGTCAGTCACTCAGATTGACTAACTTGAGCCAACGGTCCAGCTGTAATGTTCCTTTCCTCTTTCATCTTGGTGATGTCACAAACCCCAATCAACAGGCCCCGCCCTTAACGGCCCACACTCAAGACATGGGAACTACTTATAACCTGAGCCGTGAGGCATGCTGGTTTGTCGTCAACTTCCCTGATGCTACAATTCGATGGAATATTAAAGTAAATTGACAGCCGCCCAAGAAGATGAAACTAGTAAACACAAAATAACGTGCACTCATACTGTACAGACACAGGAAAAGCTCCACTCTGCCTAGCTAGCTAGCTACCGTCACTTGTCGCCAGATTGCTACATCCAAATAGTACGTAAAAAACGGCAGCGCAGAAGAGAGTGTGTCGCGAGTCCAGCCCCGTACTGCACTGTCATTAGCCTGGCTAGCGAGCTAGCGTCACTAAGTTACTAATCAGCATGTGACTAAAACGGACCAATCACGAGATATGTTCTCCGCGGCATTCTAACGCAGCAACAATTTTTGCCGTGTGCGCGTCATGTGACGCAGAGGGACCATGCGGGCCAATGGGTCGGTCACGTGACGCAAGGCGGGCGTATAACGAGGCCTTAAATCACGAATCATCGCCTCCATGGCGGCTTTTTTGCCAGTTTGTTATGTCCAATAGGCTCGAGTCGGTGGCCTGTCGCTTTAAATATTCCTGCCGAAAAGGATCATGGGTAATACATCTCCTTTCGCTTCTCGCTCTGCGGGAGGAGGGACGATCGTGCTTCAGTCAATCTTCCAGGATTTTGGATCGAATGTTGTGAATCCTCGACGCGGGACGTCCCTGATCACGACTTTGGTGGACTAAAACACCATTCGTTCAATCTTCGTGTCCTGTTGGATTCGTCTCGTGCACCTTGAAGCTTCTCGGCCTAGCTTAGCTTACCTTGCTAACAAAGAGACACGTTTGTGATCAACACTTCGCTAAGCAGTGATCAAGCGTGAGGTAAAGTGTTCTTCTTTCCGCCACCTACTTGTTAGTAGTGGGGACCACAATATCTAATCCTAACATTTAAATGTAGTGAGGGGGAAAAAACACACTAACAACTACATTCTATCTTGTAAGGAGTTGGGACCACAATATATTAAAAAAAAAAACACACACACACACATCAACAACTACATTCTATCAGCTTTTGTTTGTCTGAGATACTGAAATGATGTCCTGAAAGAATTATTTTCTGAATCATTATTATTATCCCAATCTGAATTCTTTTGTCGAATAATGTCAATAATGTTTCAACACAAATGTTCATACACAAATTAGCTGTCTTTCTGTCTCATGTTTCTTATAATGCATAATTGCATGTTCTATTGTTTCCTCTTGTTGACCTTGATGCATTGCCATTTAAAGTAATGTACTTTTTAACCCACAACATCCAAATCTCAATATTATTGTTTCACATCCGATTTGCACTCGCTTTTCTCATCCCTCTGACATAGAGCGGAAAGTGTTGTGAAAATGTGTGCAAGAAGGACAGCAGAGTACAAGGAAGAACTTTTTGGACCAAAAGAGGAGAAGGAGCCACAATGTCAACTCCTGGACGCTGTGTTGAATCTGCAGCCTCGAAGTGTGCTACACAGAGCAGGTTGGTTCACTTGTTGCATGCGTTCTAATAGAAATGATATTCCTGTGTTTATTTACTGGCGGCGTTTGAGGATGCATTTAATATAACATAATTAGCATCCTATAATGTGAACTATGTGGGTCTGCGGTAGGGGCGGAGCTATGTGGTGGCTGAGGCCACAGGGGGCTGGCCAACCCCCGAATTAAAAAAAAAAAAACAGTTAACTCATTCCCTGGCGATGCCGTCTCAATAATTTCAATGGTGTTTTTTAACAGGGATGGGTGGGGAGGGTCTTATACGGTTTATGTGTGATCGTCAAGCCTCTGGATAACTCCAATGAGGAATGGCACCCTGTGGAGGGCAACAATGCCTTGAGGTGAACGTCCCTCCCTCAGAGGAAGAAGGAGGAGGAGGCGGGGTGCAAGAGACAATGAGAGAAAGCAAGCGTAATGGCGGAAAAGAGAGAAGACAAAATGAAAAGAAAAAAAAGCTTTTGTGACTAGAAATCTATTGCGCCAAGGGAAGAAAACTATTCCTCCGACCGACAGGAAGGACGGCCTTAGATCAGGGGTGTCAAACTCATTTTTGTCGCGGGCTACATTGTAAATACGGTTTTCCTCAGAGGGCCATTAAGATTGTAAAACCATATCAATGTTTAATCGCCTCATCGTATTATTACACATAGACAACAAATAACTAGTTTTGAAATCAGAAGTCAAAATGTATGGGTTTTTTTCAACTGTTGTTCAAGTAACCATAAAAGGGCTTTGGAGGACAAACATGATTACAATAGTTCATTACTATTTATTACATATTAATATTATAAAAAAATGTTGAACATATTTGAGCAAGAATCATGGAAGTTGACACACATGATTTGCTTTTGCGGTCCACATAAAATAATGTGGCGGCACGGTGAGAGCGTCAGCCTCACAGTTCTGAGGACCGGGGTTCAATCCCCGGCCCCCCGCCTGTGTGGAGTTTGCATGTTCTCCCCGTGCCTGCGTGGGTTTTCTCCGGGCACTCCGGTTTCCTCCCACATCCCAAAAAATTGCATTCATTGGGGACTCTAAATTGCCCGTAGGTGTGACTGTGAGTGCAAATTGTTTGTATGTGCCCTGCGATTGGCTGGCAACCAGTTCAGGGTGGACCCCGCCTCCTGCCCGATGATAGAGTTTGAGTTCACAAGATTAAGCCCAGTGATCGCAAAAGACGGGGTGCGGTTGTATCGGAATACAAGATTTCATTGCAGTCGTCTGACATAGTGCAATCGTGAAAGACCAAATTTGTCTTGTCGTCTGATCCGGGAATTACGTGTTGTCTGTCCCACACCGCCGACATTTTTTGAAAATAACTTGATAGGCTGTCAGATATTTACAGTACTACGTCAAAAGACACACGACAAGAGTACAAATAAACCAGCTTTTGGATTAAAATATACTGTACACGATGTACACTTCACAGTACTAATCGTATCAGTTTATCTGTAAATAAAAATAAAGAGTGTGAATCTGTGTAATCAGGTGGCCGGTGGTTGTGCCAAAGCTTTGGCTAATGTTGTTGCTATCTTGGTTCACAGTTCAACAGCTGTAAACAAGTAAATGAATACATACGCTTACCAGGTATGCCATCTTTTTTCATTCACGATTTTCCAAGCGTGAGCAAGCGTGGTCGAGTGCTTTCCTCAACGCTTGTGGGGTTGCCGGGTCCATGATGGCCAGAGTATTCGGTCACAATACGAATCGCATCAGTTTTGACTGAACCCAAAAGCAGACTGAAGCGGAGGGAGTAGATTTAGAATGGTTTATTGAGGGTTGGCGGATATTTATTAAGGATATCCAGGGCAAGATGGTGGACCGTCGGGACAAGGAGCAAACGGGAAGATGGGACGTGAGCAGGTGGGGTAGCTTGGCGGCGTGGCTGGAGCGGAGAGCGAGGCGGGGGACGGACGGAAGGAGAACACAAGGAGGTGAATACAATGGCAGAACGTCAAGTACTTACAACTAGAGTGCGAGGGTCGGCCTGTGTACCACAATAGAGTGTCAGTGCCGGATCCAGGATGGTTTCCTGGATCCGGCAAGCTTTAATGCAGGCAGTGATGAGTGTTGATAGAGGACAGGTGCGCAGCCAAGGTGGTACTGAATGCTGGAGGAGAGAGAGAGGGAGGGAGGCGAGGCACGAAGCGCCACCCGAGCTCCAAAAAAGGGGACTGCAGGAAACAACCATGACACACCAAGCAGCAACCTCTGGTGCGCCATTGAGCACCAGACACAAAATCTTATGTGCACCCTTGTGTATATACACGAGCTGCCTGTCAATGGCAGGAAAGCGTTAACTTGTGAAGCTCAATGGAGCAGACGGACAAGCACAACGTGGTTACGTCAGTGCGAGGAGAGAAGACAGAAGTGGAGCGTACATATTTGATTTAAGGAGCGTAAAATAAATGCAGATGACGCGGTGGTTTGCAAGCCGCCGTTAAACAAAAAAAGAAGAAGAAGAAGATGGAGACGACGTCGCAGAAGACAAATATGAAAAAAGAAGACAAAATGCTGCAAGTTTGGGATCATTTCAGACCGATAAGGAAGGTAAACACCGGTGACGTGACACGTCTCTCTAGCAAGACGCAGAGAATGCGGTGGAAGAGCCTAGATTAACCTCGCGCAAATCAGTGAGTTTAACGTTAATGCAATTTACTACCGTAACGTTAGCCCTGCGAAGGGCTCAGGTTTCTATTAATTAGGAGTACCGTCAAATTTGTTATTATGATGGTGACGAGTATGTGTGCGACTACAATGTGACTTCATTCTGGGTGGTTGTCATAGGGAAAGTTTTGCTCAGTGATTTAAGCAATGTGAGACAAATGGTCAACTGTACTAGCATCGTATCTGCAAGTGGCTACATTTTGAGTCAATTGCTGTTGGTGAAAAAAAATGATTGCAAGTGGCAAAGTTTGTCCATAAAATGTAATATGGTAATACAGTGTGTTTCCTATCGAGCAGTCTTCATTTGCATCATTTTAGTTCTGATGTTTTAGTGTCACGAGCCATCCTGCAGTTCTTCTGTTGGAGCCTGGGTGGCGCTTTGCACCCTCTCTCTCTTTCCAGCACCTTCCTCGGCCGCGCACCTGTCACCAATCAGTCCTCGTTACCACCTGCATTTAAGCCTCCCTGATCCCAGAAAACCTTGCCAGAGTATTGAACCTTCCAAGCAGTACGGCTCCCCAGTCTCAAGTAAGCCTACTCAATTCCTTGTCGTCGTTGAGACGCTCGTGTCTTCCTTGTCCTCAGTGTATCCTCAGTGTCCCTCGTCAAGTGGATCTCTGTCACCTCGCCGTCAATCCAGCCACCTGTCCTCGTCACTGCCTGCCACGCATTCTCTGCCTCAACAACCCGCCAGCGCATCTCAAGGACCATCCACCTTTCCCTTTTCAATAAACTCTTCATCACAACCTCTCAGCCTCCGTCTGCTCTTGGGTCCAATCTTCATCCAATTCGTGACACTAAGCTCATAGATGAACAGCCACAAATGTGTAGCGTATATGGGTTAAATAAAAAAAGTCTTAATTTAGGAGAAAAGAATGAGCTGGAAGCGACGGCTGCGTCACTTCCGGTTTATCGTAATTTTAAATTACAGCGTTATAAATCAAGCTGTTTTATATATAAGAGGGGCACCACGTCGCTTTTTATGTGGATAAAATTTAGGAGAAGCGACGAGAAACCTTTTAATCAGTCTTGTAATCTGAAGGTTGCTACACTTTAGAAAACTTTGATAAGAGTTCTGGACGTCCAGTGTTTTTTTTCCCTTGAACCCAAACACAGACACAACAATGCAGGTAGTGAATTTTATGGAAAATTTAATGATCTAACATGGGGAATCTAGAGGGAAAGAACACAGAAAAACACCAAACAAACAAAGTACAGACGAACATTGGCAAAGGAAACTGACTTGTGATGTGAGATTGGTAGAATGAGCATGTAGCGAATGCATATAGCTGGGGATTCCTGTTCTCGTTAATTTAAACCCAAATATGCACTAATCTGTGCGCAATGTTGGACGTACGTGTCTTGAACACGTTTGAGGCAGGCGGGTCAAGCTCCCGAGTGTTCGGCCGGCCCGGTCGGCACCGGGAATGGGTGGATTTGACGGAAAGGAAGAAGAAAAAAGGAACGGGGTGTCATGGTTAAATGATTATGTGCCCGCTTCCGTTCCCTCGGAGTGAGCTCAGGCCACCGAGCAGGGTAGCTCGGAGCGCTTGCAGGATGCTCTGCAGTCGGGGATGATCCGATGCGTCCTCGTCACCTCGTGGCGAGGTGGGCATCCTGCCTGGGCCAGTCGTCGACAGGTCGGTCGGCTCAGACAAAAAGCTGCTCGGAGAGCAGGGCGAAGCGAGCCAGAAGGGTGTGGTTTGCCCCCTCCCTCCTTCCTTTACCACCTTCGTGACCAAAAGGGGAGCTGGACCCTCTTTGAGTGTTCATTTCCCATTTTGGTATTATTTTGTGGTTTAAAACCAGTGGAATAAAATATTAATGATTGGATTTAAGATAACGAGACAATTTTGCCGCCTGTAACGAATGTTTCAAATGTTGTGTGTTTGTTGAGGAACACGACTATTTTCAATGTGGCATTTGTACGGTGTGGAGTGAAACATTTAATCTGGTTCAGTTGACAACAGAATCGACATCAGACGTCGGAAGTTTGCCGCAATACAGTCACTAGTGGCGTTCATGTAAGGTTCTTAAAATATTAACTCCCAACCAAGTCCAGTACAGACTGTGTTTCATGAACCCGTGTCTGTAGTGTCGTTCCGTCGCCTGTGCGTGTCGCGGTTGTCTGTTCAAACTCCCAAGCGGCGCGGTACTCAACGGGGTGGAGGCGCCTTTGTTGGTGAAATCCTCCGGGCTGGCTGGAAGTTAATCAACTTAGCGTCCTAGGGCGAACTCTGTATCTTTGGCCTTCGCTTTGAAGCTCCGGGTGTACGTAATTCACTTAGCGTTGGCATGGCAAAGCAAATGTCTGTGTCTTGCTTCTTTTGATTATGGCCGTCGATTCATTTAGCGCCTGTATGTGAAGTTACATCTAGCAAACGTGGTCGTCTATCTCGGTGGGAAAAGCGAGTCTCGCCGGAGACCGGGGTGCTTGGTGTCATCTTTTCATGGCGTGTCCGCTACAAATGCCTTATGTTTTTCTTTTTGTAATTAAAACAAATGCTCAGGAGAAAAAATGCAAAGTTTAAACTGAAGTTAGTTTCATATATTTTTATTTTGTTTGAAATTTCCTCACTGAAAATATTTGCAGAAAAGAAAGTTTTCTACCCCATGTGAATTTAAGAAATAAAATAAATGGTTGTTAATTTTTAAGTGAAATGGCTTATTTTCTTGTGTATTCATAATAGCTCTTTTAACTAAGATAGAATGTATCTGAATACCCAATTATTTAATTACAATTTCAATAGGATACTCAAACACTAAACTATTTGATAACTTACAGCCCTAATATTCTCAGAGGTGTATGTGGACATAAATAGGAATGTCCTCACAGATGTTGAAGATCGGCCAGCATTTTTGGACATAAACCGACGTAATGCATGTTATTTGTGGCAGGATGTGGCTATACTCAAGGAAGCATTTCAATTTTTTATAAACTACATCAAACTACATCATTTTCTCTACATTATGTGAGATTAGCAATTATAGTGTCAAGGCAGGTTATTGAACACAAACATCAAAACTGAAATAAAAAGTAACAAGTTGTCAATATGATGTCACTTGAAATTATTCAAAGAGGGGCTGATTGAAAACAAAATACAAACAAATGCAAACAAAGCAAACTGTGCAATGTGATTTAATTACATATTTACAAAATGCCACATTCCATAAAAGCATATCTTGAATAAAGGATTCATTAGCTAAAAACAGGTGCAGCAATCATGTACAGTATCCCTCACAAACTTTGTAAATGTCGATGTTGGGATGAATGCGGTGAGGCTTTGTAAAATTATTTTAAACTGCATATTTTTGTATTTACTTCACTGCTGCTGAAATTATGTTTACCAGAGGCCACACTTATATTTAAAAAATATATATATATATATACAGAAAAATTTGCAAATGACATACCGGGAGTATGCAGGGTTCCACTGTATTACCTTTTATTGAAACTTGTTTTCATGCACTGTATTATTTGATACTTTTTCACATTTTATTGTTGTTGTTGTTGACCTGCCCAATTTTATTATTTACAATATATCAAACTCATATGGCTTTCACATTAACCTTAAATATAAATTTAAACCATAACACACATCATTAAAGTCACAACATGAGAAAACATTTACCAAACCATGTATGTTTGCCTTGTGTCATGCAGACATCACTGAAGATCTTCGTACTGAGCGGCAGGAGCCAGAGCCCCCTCACATTAAAGAGGAAGTGGAGGACAAAGAGGTCCACCACATGAAAGTGGAAGAGGAGCCCGTTTTGATAAAAAAAGAGGAGGAGGAAGTGAGCCTCCACATCGAAGAGGAAGACGAGGAGGAGGAAATCACCAAGTTTCCATCAACTGGTGTCCCTTTGAAGAGTGAAGATGAAGGTCAAAGTGAGGAGAGCAGAGGGGCAGCGCCCCCAAGCAGCAGCTCAAGTCAACACATGACAGCAGAAGGTGACCGAAACCACTGTGGAGGATCACAAGCAGGCAGCCTCTTCGCTCAACATTCACATAGTGACGACATGACGTTACACTCTGCTCACACTGATGAAGATGATGATGATGATGAACAGCCGGAGGATGATATGACATATCACACTGACAACAATCGATGGAAATGCTCTCACTGTGGGAAAACATTTGCTTATAAGAGCATTTTAAAAGAACATGTGAGAACACACACCGGTGAGAAACCTTTTGCCTGCTCAGTTTGTGGTCAAAGATTCATTCAGAAGGGAAAATTAACTAAACACATCAAGAACCCACACTGGTGAGAAACCTTTTTCCTGCTCAGTTTGTGGTCAAAGATTTTCTGAAAAGGGAAAGTTCAAAATACACACAAGAACCCACACTGGTGAGAAACCTTTTTCCTGCTCAGTTTGTGGTCAAAGATTCTCTGTGAAGGGAAGCTTAAAAATACACACAAGAACACACACTGGCGAGAAACCTTTTTCCTGCACAGTTTGTGGTCAACGATTCTCTGTGAAGGGAAGCTTAAAAATACACACAAGAACCCACACTGGCGAGAAACCTTTTGCCTGCTCAGTTTGTGGTCAACGATTCTCTGTGAAGGGAAGCTTAAAAATACACACTCGAACACACACTGGCGAAAAACCTTTTTCCTGCACAGTTTGTGGTAAAATATTTACTCGGAAGACAGATTTAACAATACACACAAGTACCCACACTGGTGAGAAACCTTTTTCCTGCTCAATTTGTGGTCAAAGATTCTCAATGAAGCGACACTTAAAAAAACACACAGCAACCCATACTGGTGAGAAACCCTTTTCCTGCTCAGTTTGTGGTAAAACATTCTCTGTGAAGGAAAGCTTAAAATTACACACGAGAACCCACACTGGTGAGAAACCTTTTGCCTGCTCAGTTTGTGGACAAAGATTCTCTGTGAAGGGAAGCTTAAAAATACACACAAGAACACACACTGGCGAGAAACCTTTTTCATGCACAGTTTGTGGTAAAACATTTACTCGGAAGACAGATTTAAAAGGACACACAAGAATCCACACTGGTGAGAAACCTTTTTCCTGCTCAGTGTGTGGTAAAAGATTCTCTAAGAAGGAACACTTAATAAGACACACGAGAACCCACACTGGTGAGAAACCTTTTTCCTGCTCAGTTTGTGGTCAAAGATTCTCTGTAAAGGGAGGCTTAGAAGCACACACAAGAACCCACACTGGAGAGAAACCTTTTTCCTGCTCAGTTTGCGGTCAAAGATTCACTCAGAAGGGACACTTAAAATTACACACAACAACGCACACTGGTGAGAAACCTTTTTCCTGCTCAGTTTGTGGTCAAAGATTCTCTTATAAGTATCAGGCGAAGACACACAAGTGTGCTGGTGAGAGTAGCAGTGATCAAGAAGCTTTTAATGCAAATGTAAATGTTTAAAAAAAACAATTACTATGTTCCAGACTTACGAAAATCTACCTTCTTGTATTCTGTGTTCCAGCTTGTATTGTATCTTCTTGTTGTCCATATATTTTCTCAAATCCTCCCGCAGGCAACTGTTGAGCGTTAGCACTGTTTAGTTTTGTTTTATAATTTTAATGACATCCTATTAAATTCGCCATTTTTCAGCACATTACAGCAAACTGTATTGTATTTTTTTTAAATTATTATTTCCTGAAAGGTTGTCATTTTGAAGGTGAGGGGATTCTACAAGACAGCTGCGATATATAAGCTATGACTAATTACTGCCACTTTATAATATAGTACATTACTTTTTCCCACACCAGCTATGCCAGTGCTTTTGCAATTTTCGACTTTGGCGATGAAAAGGGGGCGTTTGAAAGGGAATTAGTTATTTACCAATTGCTCCAAAACGTATTATTATTGGAAATTACAGCATTTAATTTTCTTGTGCAAAAAATACATCAAATGAACTCGTTAGTGAAAAATGGACCATTAAGACATATACTTTCTTTAATCAATGCATGCATTTTGTCTGTTTTAGTGATGTTAATATCAAATAAGTGAATGATTGATTGAAATAGACTGAAAAGAAACTTCTACCTTTGGTGGTAAACTGTAAAGTGGATGTGTGATCCTTAATAAAATACACCTCTTCAAACAGTGAGGGTGAATCAATTTACTTATATATCAAATCCATTTTCCCCATTAGTAGTACTGCATTGTATTGTACAGTAGTATGTACTACATACATATATATTACATGCCTTACTACCTGTAGTACTACTGTAGTACTGTACATTACATTTAGTACTGTACGTTTGTTTTTCCACACCAGCTATGCCAGTGCTTTTTCAATTTTCGATTTTGGTGATGAAAAATGGACGTTCGAAAGGGAATTGGTTACTTACCAATTGCTCCAAAACGTATTGATATGATTGGGATTTTCTTGAGCAAAAAAATACAAAATTAACTTGTTCATGAAATATGGACCATTAAGACCCATACTTCCTCTCAGCAATGCATGCTTTTTGTCCAATGTTTTATTGATGTCAATATCAAATAAGTGAATGAATGATTGAAATAAGACTGTCAAGAAACTTTGACTTTTGGGGGAAACTGTAAAGTGTATTTGTGATCCTTAATAAAATACACCTCTTAAAACAGTGAGGGTGACTCAATTTGCTTGTCTATCAAATCCATTTTCAACATTAAAAATAATTGAAATGTCTATAATCCATTGGAAACCTTCCAAAAACAAAATGCTCTCAATTTAAAGCAAAAAAAATGGCCAAAGCGACAAGGCCTCTTAGCTCTACTATCAGATAGTGACGACATGACGTCACACTCTACTTACAATGATGAAGAGACACTCAGGAAAATTCAAACGGTGAAAAAGATGCAAAAGCTACAGCTCAATAATTCAGCACTATATTGTCATAAGTCTTTGCATATGTATTCTCTTCAAACATATTTAATGTATTTAGGGGGAAAAACACATATCTGCTTTGTGCCACTTTAACAAGAATCAACATGACAAAAGATACTACAATGAACATACAGTAAAATGACACCCATGCCGAATTTACAGTATTACACAGACACAAACACACTATGTGCATAAACAAATTGCGCACAAGCACACAGTCATTTACGCCAGTCCATCCAGTTTCCATTCTGCTCGACAGTGTTGCGTGAGTTAGCGTAACGCAGACGTTTAAGGTGAACGTATCCAATACAGAATTCTGAATTGGGTTTAATACCACAAAACTATGAGTGAACTAGCCAGGAACTGAACCTGGAATGTTCCGATCCGTAGTCAGACATCAGAATCAGAATCAGAATCAGAATCATCTTTATTTGCCTTTTTGAGGACGGAGTTGATGTTGTTCGCCCACTTCAGGTCCTGAGAGATTGTAATTCCCAGGAACTCGAAGGTCTCGACGGTTGACACAAGGCAGCTGGACAACGTGAGGGGCAGCTGTGGCAAAGGATGCCTCCTGAAGTCCACGATCATCTCTACCGTCTTGAGCGTGTTCAGCTCCAGGTTGTGTCGCCCGCACCGCAGCTCCGGCCGCTCCGCTTCCTGTCGATATGCAGACTCGTCACCGTCCTCGATGAGGCCGATGACAGTGGTGTCATCTGCAAACTTCAGGAGCTTGACAGTCGGGTTCGCTGAGGTGCAGTCGTTCGTGTAGAGAGAGAAGAGCAGCGGAGAGAGGACGCAACCTTGGGGCGCCCCAGTGCTGATGCTGCGTGCGGATGAGGTGGCCTCCCCCAGCCTGACCTGCTGTGTCCTGCCCGTCAGAAAGCTGTAAATCCACTGGCAGATGGCAGGTGAGACGCTGAGCTGGAGAAGCTTGGTTGAAAGGAGTTCAGGGATGATGGTGTTGAACGCTGAGCTGAAGTCCACGAACAGGATCCTCGCGTAGGTCCCTTCACTGTCGAGGTGTTCTAGGATGAAGTGCAGTCCCATGTTGACTGCATCATCTGCAGACCTGTTCGCTTGGTAGGCAAACTGCAGGGGGTCCAGCAGGGGACCTGTGACACTCTTGAGGTGGTCCAGCACGAGACGTTCAAAGGACTTCATGACCACAGATGTCAAAGCGACAGGCCTGTAGTCATTCAGACTAGAGATTGCAGGTTTCTTGGGGACTGGAATGATGGTGGAGCGTTTGAAGCAGGATGGAACTTCGCACATTTCCAAAGATCTGTTAAAGATCTGAGTGAAGACTGGAGCGAGCTGGTCCGCGCAGACTTTGAGGCAGGATGGGGACACATGGTCCGGTCCTGTTGCTTTGTTAATCTTCTGTTGTTTGAAGATGCGTCTCACATCCTGTTCATGGATGGTTAACGCAGAAGTCAGAGGTGTGGTTGTGGTCGCGGGTGCGGCCGGGTGGGTGTGTGGAGTGAAACTGTCCTTTTCAAATCTGCAATAGAAGGTATTCAAGTCGTTGGCTAGTGTGCTATTGTTCTCAGCTTGGGGGGATCGTCGCTTGTAATTAGTCAGCGATTGGAATGCACGCCAGACTGATTTCGAGTCGTTCGCGCTAAACTGTTTTTCCAACTTTGCTGCATAGATCCTCTTTGCAATGTTAATTTCTTTAGTAAGCTGGTTTCTAGCTCGATTATACAGGGCCCTGTCCCCGCTCTGATATGCATCTTCCTTAGCTTGGCGAAGCTGCTTAAGTTTAGCAGTGAACCACGGCTTGTTGTTGTTGAATGTCCGAAATGATTTTGTTGGTACACAAACCTCTTCACAGAAACCGATATAGGATGTGACAGTGTCCGTATATTCATCCAGGCTGCCAGCTGAATTTTCAAAGACACTCCAGTCTGTGCAGTCTAAACAGCTTTGAAGTTCCATCTTTGCTTCATTGGTCCACTTTTTGACTGTTTTCACTGTAGGCTTCGCACATTTAAGTTCTTGCTTGGGTTGCGCCGCTAGCCCCACAAATGTGCCCGACCATCTACAAGCCCCTGTGGAGGATTTTCACTGTCCCAAAATTCACAAAGGTAATTCCAGTGTTTCACGCTTGCCATGACACAATTTGAACCAGGGTTGCTGCGGCCACAACACAGAGGACTAACCACTACACAATCATGGATTAGGTGGGTGGAACCTGGCACAAAAGTTGTCTCTCTAAAGCTGTTGTCTGTGCGGCAAGAACCAGGATGCTTACCCAGGACTACAGTGAAACAATGTGAAAGACATGATAGTCACTCTCCATCATATTTTTTAATTTTATAAAATAAATATTGAAGCCATAATTTATTAACAATTAGACAGAATAGAGTAATGATTATGTTTTGCAATTCAACATTATGCAGAATCATTTTCATCCCATTACATAATAGACTTCAATAACTGTCCCTCGTAATGTAATATAGAAATTCAGACAAATTTTTCTGGAAGTGAATTTTTATAAGTTGGTAGCTTAGCCTGGGGATTTAGATGGTGAGGCCCCTGGTGCACACAACCGAAGACCGAAATTGTTTTGTTCCTCCTGCCTTGCAACGATGCTCCGAATACTAACCAATGAGCGGTGACTGTGATTTTGGGTCTCATCATCTTTGCTGTATACACTGTATGTGTAATACAATTACCTACCCAGTACGGCAGCCTTACACACGACATCTCTACCGGTGGAGTTATTGCTGCTTCCTGTTCCATTCTCTTCATTCTCCCGCCATAAGACCACCACATCTTCCTCCTACTCCTTGTTCTCCAAGATCATCACCACCTCTTCACTGCCACCATGGGGTCACCCAGTCCCTCAATAACCCCTCTGCTAGTGACCTCAATTCCTGCTGCTGCTGCTAATAATAACAACAATAATATGTCATGGTCTGTGTTTTGGTTTGGGTTGTGTTTAGTTTTGTTCCATGTTTTCCTGTGTTCCATGTTTGTCGTGTGCTCATTAAGTTGTTGTGTCCACCTGTTCTCGTCGATTTTGTGTCGACCAATCAGCTCTCTCCAGCCACTCATGTCTTGTCCAGGTGTTCCTCGTTGTCTCGTCTATCTGTTTGTATTTAGTTGCCTGGTTTCTTTCAGTTCTTGTCGGTTCATTGTCGTTGTCACATGTCTTTGCCATGTCATAGTCGTCAGTTGTCTTTATCATTGCGGTATGTCGTTGTCAGGTGTCATTTTCCCCATCTATTCCACGTCTTACTCACTTACTCACAGGTCATAGTTTTGTTTCCAGTTTTAGATATTCAAGTGTTTCTTTGTTACTTTGGTTTGGTATCTGTTGTGGGACTTTGTTCAGTTTTCCCTTTTTGAAGATTAAATATTATTATTTTGAGACTCCCGCACTCCTGCCTTGCCTCCCTGCTTCCCTGCAATTGGGTCCAACATGTTCTTGCCTTGCATTACGCGCCCTCGCCCTAACCACGTACGTGACAGAATGAACCGACCAGAACAGGACCCAGCGGGAAGAAGATGGCGTCACCCTGGACACCACCAAACTGCCTCCCACCGTCCTCAGCCTGCCATCCATACCTACCCTCCTCCAGGAAGCCCTATCATTCAGTCTTTTCTGTCCTTTTCATCGGGTCCCCCCACTTGTCCTAGTTATTCACCATGCCCTACTATTTTACATCCACATGTTTCTTTAGATTCTGATTTTTCTGATTGTGAAGATGGCCCCGATTTAGTTAACCTTCTGTCTGATTCTGACTCTGACACAGACTTAGATTTTTCTGGTTCCTTCCCTAGTTTATCCCGTCCTCGTCAGTTTTTGTCACGTCTCCCCGTTTCCAACCCCAGTGAGTCCAAAACCTTTCCATCGGACCTTTTCTTGGGCACCCGTTTGGCCATCTACCCAGGACGGAGGCGCCCAAGTAAAGGTCAAATTTTGCCCCCTCGTTGTTTTTCCCCTGTTCACAAGTCACTTAATTTTTCACCTGTTCCCACACGTTGTTCCACGGCTCCAATTAAGTCACGTCTAGTCAAACCTGCCACCATGTTCAGTACCAGCCATTTTTCCTAGTTCACCTTCCCGAGACCTTGTGCACTCTTTCACTCCCGTACCCTCTACTCCCAAACCTCAATGGCGGCAGGCTGAGGAAGCGACTGCAGGCCCCGTTCCCGTTCCTGCTCCTCTCCAGCTGCGGCAGGCTCCCGTTCCTGCTCCTCTCCAGCTGCGGCAGGCTCCCGTTCCTGCTCCTCGGCAGCTGCGGCAGGCTCCCGTTCCTGCTCCTCGGCAGCTGCGGCAGGCTCCCGTTCCTGCTCCTCGGCAGCTGCGCCAGGCTCTCGCTCCGGCGGCGTTCGCCCAGCGGCCGCCAGGCTCCCGCTCCGGCGGCGCTCGCCCAGCGGCCGCCACCCGTCCTTGCTCCGGCGGTGCTCGCCCAGCGGCCGCCACCCGTCCTTGCTCCTGCGGCGCTCGCCCAGCGGCCGCCACCCGACCCCGCTACGGCGGCGCTCGTCCAGCGGCCGCCACCCGACCCCGCTACGGCGGCGCTCGTCCAGCGGCCGCCACCCGACCCCGCTACGGCGGCGCTCGTCCAGCGGCCGCCACCCGACCCCGCTACGGCGGCGCTCGTCCAGCGGCCGCCACCCAACCCTATTGCCTGGCCCCTGCATTACCATTGGCTTCAGCACCGTGGCCGTCCGCCTGAATGGCCCTGTAAAGACCCTGGTGCTTGGCGTCCTGGACGACCTCCTGAACCGCTCACTGCTAGGGCTTGTCTAGAGGACCAACAATTGTTGGTCGCACCGCAGAAGGCACAACAGCAAGGGTCCGAAGGAAGTCACGAATCCTAAACACATGCTGCAGCCTGCAGGCTATAATCTATACCGTGCTCCGGCTGGGACACTTGGCTTTGTTGACACTCGGCTTTGTTGACATAAGGCCACGCTATGAGTCGTCTTGTATTTGTTGAAGAATAGTCTGTAATTATGTTTTGCTAAAAGATAGCTGTGTGTATTGGAAATTATATTGGAATTATCCTCTTCAAAATAAATAAACGACACTTGGCCAGGTCGGCCTGCAATGGACCAGCCTTTCGGGAACTGTCCCGAAATTCCCAATTGCCACCACGGCCCCTGCACATAGGCCTTGTCGCTTGGGCCATTTTTTTGCTTTGTGTTGCCATCATTTTGGTTTTGGAGGGTTTTGAATGGATTAAAGGCATTTTAATTATTTTCAGTGGGGAAGATGGATCTGATATACAAACAAATTGAGTTACTCTCACTGTTTGAAGAAGCGTATTTTATTATGGCTCACATGCACACTTTACAGTTTACCACGAAAAGTCAATGCTCCTTTACAGTCTAGTTCAATCAGTCATTCATTTATGAGATGGATATCACTAAATTTATTGGAAACAAAGGCATGCATTACTTTGTGTATTCTGGCACCAGTTTTGATGCTTAACATTTGTCCACAGGAGGCTTTTAGAAAAGACAAAGACAACATGAAAATAAATGTGGTAGAAAAAATATGCAAATATAGATTTGTGTAAATTGATATGATAGACATTATTTTTTTTATAGTAAACATTTACTTTTTCAATTAAAGCTTCTTGATCACTGTGATTCTCACCAGCACACTTGTGTTTCTTAGCCCAATTTTTTTTCAGAATCATCTTTATTTGCCAAGTATGTCCAAAACACACAAGGAATTTGTCTCCGGTAGTTGGAGCCGCTCTAGTACAACAGACAGTCAATTTACAGAACACTTTGGAGACATAAAGACATTGACAAAAAACAATTGTGCAAAAAGATGCAGAGTCCTCTAGCACTTAGAGCAGCACTTTTTCTCACCAGTGTGGCTTTTTGTGTGCATTTTTACGTGTCCCTTCACAGAGAATCTTTCACCACAAACTGAGCAGGAAAAAGGTTTCTCACCAGTGTGGGTTCTTGTGTGTATTTTTAAATCTCCCTGCTGAGCGAATCTTTGACCGCAAACTGAGCATGCAAAAGGTTTCTCGCCAGTGTGGGTTCTTGTCTTTTTAAGTGTTCCTTCTGATAGAATCGTTGGCCACAATCTGAGCAGGAAAAAGGTTTCTCACCAGTGTGGGTTCTCATGTGTTGTTTCAAACTACTATTATGAGCAAATGTTTTCCCACGCTGAGAACATTTCCGTCGTTTGTTGTCAGTCTGAAATGTGATATCAACTTCTGACTGTCCATCATCATCAGTATGAGTAGAGTGCGACGTCATGTCGTCACTATCTGATAGTGGAGCTAAGAGGCCGTCTGCTTGTGATCCTCCAGTGGTCTCCATCAGCTTCTGTTGTCATGTTTTGACTTGAGCTGCTGCCTGGAGGCTCCGACCCGCTGCTCTCCTCACTTTGACCTTCATCTTCACTCTTTAAAGATGGCAACTTGGTGATATCCTTTTCTTCCTGTGCGATGTGGGGGCGCAGTTTCCCCCCCTCTTTTTCAATCGAAATGGGCTCATCTTCCACTTTGATGTGGTGGACCTCTTCGTCCTCCACTTCCTCTATGTGAGGGGGCTCTGGCTCCTGCCACTCAGTACGAAGATCTTCAGTGATGTCTGCAAGACAAGAAGACAAACACACATGGTTTGTTAAATATTTTCTCATCTTGTGACTTTAATGTTGTGTCAAAAACAACAATAAAATGTGAAAAAGTGTAAAATAACGAAGTCATAAAAATGAGGATCATTAAGGGTAATCCAGCAGGCCCCTGCATACTCCCGGTTTGGCATTTGCAAATGTTTCTGTATCGTTTTTTTAATGTAACGGTGGCCTCTTGTAAACATAATTTCAACAGCAGTGAAGTGAATACAAAAATATGCAGTTCAAAATAATTTTACAAAGCTTCACCGTATTCATCCCATCCATCCAGCCATTTTCTGAGCCGCTTCTCCTCACTAGGGTCACGGGTGTCCTGGAGCCTATCCCAGCTGTCATCGGGCAGGAGGCGGGGTACACCCTGAACTGGTTGCCAGCCAATCGCAGGTATTCATCCCAACATCGCCATTTAAAAAGATTGTGAGGGGTACTGTACATGATTGCTGCACCTGTTTTTAGCTTGTTATGAACCCTTTATTCAACATGGAATCGAATTTTATGGAATGTCATATTTTGTAAATATGTAACTATATTACATTGTACAGTTTGCTTTTAATCAAACCCTCTGAATGATTTCAAGTGACATAATATTGACAACTTGTTACTTGATGTTTAATTTATTCAATAACATATCTTGGCACAAAAATAGCTATTCTTACATACAATAATGTAGTGACAGTTTTATTTACAGAATCACACATTTGAAGAAATATCAGGTTGAGTGATATTTTAAGTGTGTTACTTGAGTAGTTTTCCAAGTTAACCAAAACCTGATACTTTAATGAAATGAATGTGGTTTCTCGCATAGTCATTCTGGATAATTTTATTTGGAGTGGGTTGTTGCAACAGCTTTGACAGCAAATAACATTTGTACAATAAGTCTTGGGGTGTATCCCCATTCTGGGCAATGATGAAGGATTGTTAACCTGATGTGCAAAAAAATGTGCGCAGTGCAGTAACATTGCTCGATCTATGTACTGTAGTAGTAGTAGTCGTAATGGTGGTGGTAGTAGTTGCTATGGTGGTGGTTGTCATAGTAGCAGCGGTATTAGTAGTCGTAAAGACAGTAGCAATTTAAGTAGTAGTTGTTGTAATCGTAGTGATGGAATTCGTAGGGGCAGTCGTAGTTGTGATATTGGTGGTGGTGGTGGAGGTAGTAGTGGTATTGTGGGAGCAAAAGAAGTAGTATAGTAATAGTCGTAGTGATAGTGCAGTAAACCCCCGCTATATTGCAGTTCTATTTTGCGGTTTTTTTTTCATATAATTTTTTTTCCTTTTTAAAACAGTTAAGGCAATTGATAGTATAGTTAGTCTTTCCAGGATGCAAACACATTTTTTTCACTGTATGTGCTATTAATTTTATTTTTGCCATTTTTAAATCATAGCTCTTGCACTCTCTCTCTTTCTCTCAATAAATTATCTGTTCAAATGTGTGTAGTGTTTTAAAAATGTGTTTGAAGACTAAAACAAATTCAAGTAGGAAAATAATTCAAAAATAGATATGTCATATTCCTATATGTATTTTTATATGGCAGATTTTCAAACACTGCTGAGGAAAAAAGGACATCAAGGCTCGCCTCAATTTTTCCAGAAGCCATAATTATCCCCAAGACTTTTGGGAAAATACTTTATGGTCTGACAAGACAATAGTTGAAAATTTTTTAAGGTGTGTGTCCCATTACATCTGGCGTAAAAGCAATACTGCATTTCAGAAAAAGAACATCATACCAAAGGTAAAATATGGTGGTGGCAGTGTGATGGTCTGGGGCTGTTTTGCTGCTTCAGGACCTGAAAGACTTGCTGTGATAAATGGAAAAATTTATTCTGCTGTCTACCAAAAAATAGGGTGACCTACAAGAGGGGAGGTAGGAGCACGCTGGTGGATTACATCTTGTGCAGACGATGTAATCTGAAGGAGGTTACTGACTGTAAGGTAGTGGTAGGGGAGAGTGTGGCTAGACTGCATATGATGGTGGAGTGTTGGATGACTCTGGTGGGGGGGGGGGGGATTAGGAAGACAAAGGCAGAGCAGAGAACCATGTGGTGGAAGCTGAGACAGGAAGAGTGTTGTGCAGCTTTTCGGGAAGAGGTGAGACAGGCTCTCGGTAGACAGGAGGAGCTTCCAGAAGACTGGACCACTACAGCTAAGGTGATCAGAGAGACAGGCTGGAGAGTACTTAGTATATCTTCTGGCATGAAAGGAGAGAAGGAGACTTGGTGGTGGAACCTCACAGTACAGGAAATTATACAAGAGGTTAGCTAAGAAGTGGGACACTGAAAGGACCGAGGAGGGACGAAAGGAATACATTGAGATGAGACATAGGGCAAAGGTAGAGGTGGCAAAGGCCAAACAAGAGGCATATAATGACATGTATGCCAGGTTGGACACTAAAGAAGGAGAAAAGGATCTATACAGGTTGGCCAGAAAGAGGGATAGAGATGGGAAGGATGTGCAGCAGGTTAGGGTCATTAAGGATAGAGATGGAAATGTGTCGACTGGTGCCAGTAGTGTGCTGGACAGATGGAAAGAATACATTGAGGAGTTGATGAATGAGGAAAATGAGAGACAAGGAAGAGTAGAAGAGGCAAGTGTGGTGGATCAGGATGTGGCAATGATTAGTAAGGGGGAAGTTAGAAAGGCATTAAAGAGGATGGAAAATGGAAAGGCTGTTGGTCCTGATGACATTCCTGTGGAGGTATGGAAGCATCTAGGAGAGGTGGCTGTGGAATTTTTGACCAGCTTGTTCAACAGAATTATAGAGGGTAGGAAGATGCCTGAGAAATTGAGGAAAAGTGTGCTGGTGCCCATTTTTAAGAACAAGGGTGATGTGCAGAGCTGTGGGAACTATAGAGGAATAAAGTTGATGAGCCACACAATGAAGTTATGGGAAAGAGTAGTGGAGGCGAGACTCAGGACAGAAGTGAGGATTTACGAGCAACAGTATGGTTTCATGCCTAGAAAGAGCACCACAGATGCATTATTTCCATTGAGGATGTTGATGGAAAAGTACTGAGAATGTCAGAAGGAGCTACATTGTGTCTTTGTAGTTCTAGAGAAAGTCTATGAGAGAGTATCCAGAGAGGAACTGTGGTACTGCATACGGAAGTCTGGAGTGGCAGAGAAGTATGTTAGAATAATACAGGACATGTACAAGGGCAGCAGAACAGTGGTGAGGTGTGCTGTAGGTGTGACAGAGGAATTGAAGATGGAGGTGGGACTGCATCAGGGATCAGCCTTGAGCCCTTCATGTTTGCAGTGGTGATGGATAGGCTGACAGATGAGGTTAGACTGGAATCCCCGTGGACCATGATGTTTGCAGAAGTAAGACGGAATATATGTGCATGAATGAGAGGGGTGGAGGGGGAAGAGTGAGGCAACAGGGAGTAGAGATAGCAAGGGTGTAGGACTTTAAATACTTGGGGTCAACAGTCCAGCGGTATGGTGAGTGTGGTAAGGAAGTGAAGAAACCGGTCCAAGCAGGTTAGAATGGGTGGAGGAAGGTGTCAGGTGTGTTATGTGATAAAAGATTCTCTGCTAGGATGAAGGGCAAAGTTTATAAGACAGTGGTGAGGCCAGCCATGATGTACGGATTTGAGACAGTGGCACAGAAGAGACAACAGGAAGCAGAGCTGGAGGTGGCGGAAATGAAGATGTTGAGGTTCGCTCTCGGAGTGACCAGGTTGGATAAAATTTGAAATGCGCTCATCAGAGGGACAGCCAAGGTTAGATGTTTTGGTGACAAAGTTATAGAGAGCAGACTTCGATGGTTTAGACACATCCAGAGGAGAGAGAGTGAGTATATTTGTAGAAGGGTGATGAGGATGGAGCTGCCAGCAAGACAGCTCGGGGAAAACCAAAGAGAAGGTTGATGGATGTAGTGAGGGAAGACATGAGGGCAGTTGGTGTTAGAGAGGACGATGCAGGAGCTAGGCCTCCATGGAAAAGGATGACATGCTGTGGCGACCCCTACCGGGACAAGCCCAAAGGAAAAGAAGACTCACTAGTCACAATGTGTGACGTAGTGGTTATTTAGCTGTGATTAGCTTGTGATGGCCAAGTTACCATCTGTCCAGGGTGAGACACTTTCCAGTCTGCCTACGCAATGCTCTCTTTGACTAATTTGGTCTTTGTCTCTTAGTAAAATTTGTGTTAGCGTTTTGCTAAAGTACAGCATGTCCGTGAGGGAATTTTGTACCGTGGCTCAAATGTGTTTCCCAACCTTTTAGCTCTCGATCGTGCTGTCATGAAGAAAACCTGGTTAAAATGTCTCACGAATTGATGTTTGGCCTCGACTTGTCGACGGCGGCGGTCAGCAAAGTTATTAAATGCCCGTCATGTTTTATCCTCGATTGTGTTTTCATTACTGAAAAACCAAACCCATACTTCTGATTTCAACTTTGCTGGACGTTCTCAAACGTCTTCAACAACAAGAACAGTCCAGGTACCTTGATTTAACCTCACCAGATTCCACTTGTGAGGTTTTGTGTTGTGCTCAGTGGCTGAGCCACCGTCATATTTCCTGCACTGCGCATGCCCAGTGCATCATGGGAGATGTGGTTTGCCTCAGACTGTCCGACTCAAGAGCTACTGTAGCGCACACCAGCTTCATCAAAAAACAAAAAAAACATACGCATCCAATATCAAGTCTACCGTACGTAAATCCAAATGCGTTATTTCCTTAACCCTAACCCTACAATCAATTGGTTATCTATTAAAATGATTTAAATCAATTAGTTTTTGTCCAGTAGGCTAAATAGCAGATGACAGATCAATCCAATGGGATTGTGGGAATCTCAATTGAAACGTCAATATAAAGAATAAATTGTTACACCCCTAATAATAATAATAATAAGGATTTCTTCCTGCCTGGCCATATCACTTAACAACCAGTATTAATCACTGTGTGCTTGTGTATGTGTGGGGGTCTGTTGTCGTGTGGGTGTATTTTGTGTTTATCTTTGTTTATACACTTGTATATGTGAGTATGGTATTTGTTTTTGAATGTTGTTTGCTATTTTGTCTGTTTAAATTTTTTTAAATATATATTAATATTGAGATTACATTTCCTCCTCATATTTTGTAAAGGTCATTTGTTTGTATTTGTTTTAGATTTGGTTTATGCTTGGACATTGTTTCAGTTCCACACTCAATCTGCTCTAAAGTCTCACTCCATTATTTGATATGTAGAATTTTTTCATTGTGGTTAAAGTCAGCCAAGTACAGCAACAAATACCTTGATGGGTTTTTTTTGATGATTTTTCATCCAAGGCCTCGTCGCTTCGGCCAGTTTTTGCTTTAAGTTGCGAGCATTTTGTTTAGGAGGGTTTTGAAAGGATTAAAGACATTACAATTCTGTTCAACGGGGACAATGGCTTTGATATACAAGACACCTGAGTGACTCTCACTGTTTGAAGAATTGTATTTTATTAAGGATCCCATTTACACTTTTCAACCTTTTCACCAAACGTCAAAAGCCTCTTCACAATCTATTTCTATCAATCATTTGCTAATTTTTTAAACATTGGACAAATTATTTTGGCCCCAGTGCTAATTCTCAAAATTTGTTCACAAGAGGCTTTTAGAAGATACAAAGAAAACTAAAAGATTGATAAAATAAAAGATGGTAGACAGAATACAAGAATGTCGATTTTTGTAAATCGGTAATCAGTGATTGTAATTTCCTTTGAAATTAAACATTTACTCTTTCATTTAAAGCTTCTTGATCACTGCTGTTCTCACCAGGACACTTGTATTTCTTAGGAGAGAATCTTTGACCACAAACTGAGTAGGAAAAAGGTTTCTCACCAGTGTGGATTCTTGTGTGACCTCTTAAGTTACTCTTTGCAGAGAATCTTTGCCCACAAACAGATTAAGCAAAATGTTTATCACCTGTGTGGGTTCTTATGTGTCTTTTTAAGTTTCCCTTTACAGAGAATCTTTGACTACAAAATGAGCAGGCAAAAGGTTTATCACCTGTGTGGGTTCTTATGTGTCTTTTTAAGTTTCCCTTTACAGAGAATCTTTGACTACAAAATGAGCATGCAAAAGGTTTCTCAACAGTGTGCGTTCTTGTGTGTCGCTTTAAGTTTCCCTTTACAGAGAATCTTTGACCACAAACTGAGCATGCAAAAGGTTTCTCACCAGTGTGTGTTCTTGTGTGTATTTTTAAATCTCCCCTCTGAGTGAATTTCTGACCACAAACTGAGCATGCAAAAGGTTTCTCACCAGTGTGAGTTCTTGTGTGTATTTTTAAGCTTCCCTTTACAGAGAATCTTTGACCACAAACTGAGCATGCAAAAGGTTTCTCACCAGTGTGCGTTCTTGTGTGTATTTTTAAATCTCCCCTCTTAATGAATCTTTGACCACAAACTGAGCAGGTAAAAGGTTTCTCACCAGTGTGTGTTCTGGTGTGTATTTTTAAGCTTCCCTTTACAGAGAATCTTTGACCACAAACTGAGCATGCAAAAGGTTTCTCACCAGTGTGGGTTCTTGTGTGTCTTTTCAAGTCTGCCTTCAAAGAGAACCTTTTACCACAATTTGAACAGGCAAAAGCTTTCATTCCAGTGTGTATTCTCATGTGTTGTTTCAAATACTTCTTACAAGCAAAGGATTTCAGACACTGAGAACATTTCAATCGTTTGTTGTCAGTGAGACATGTGATATCACCTTCAGACTCTTCATTATCATCATCATCCTCATAATCAGTGTGAGGAGGGTGTGATGTCATGTCGCCACTATCTGACAGTGGAGCTAAGAGTCCGTCTGCTTGTGATCCTCCACGGTGGTCTTCATCACCTTCTGTTGTTATGTGTTGACTTGAGCTGCTGTTTGGAGGCTCCGCCCCTCTGCTCTCCTCACTTTGACCTTCATTTTCACTCTTCAAAGGGTCACCAGTTGATGGAAACTTGGTGATATCCTCCTCTTCCTCTTTGATGTGGTGGACCTTTTCATCCTCCATTTCCTCTTTAATGTGAGGGGGCTCTGGCTCCTGCCGCTCAGGACGAAGATCTTCACTGATGTCTACAAGACACAAGAAGACAAGCACATGGTTTGGTCAAGTCAATTCTCATGTTTGACTTAAATGTTGTGTATTACAATGTGTGTTTACAATCATATTTATGGTTATTAGGAGAGTCATATGAGTTTAGGCTTACTGGAAATTATAAAAATAGCCATTTCAACAATATTCATTAATTCATTGTACCGCTTATCCTCACGAGGGCCGCGGGTGTGCTGGAGCCTGTCCCAGCGATCTTTGGACGAGAGGCAGGGTACACCCTGAACTGGTCGCCAGCCAATCGCAGGGCACATGTAAACAGACAACCATTCGCACTCACATTCACACCTACGGGCAATTTAGAGGCTACAACTAACCTACCATGCATGTTTTTGGAATGTGGGAGGAAACCGGACTACCGGGAGAAAACCCACGCAGGCATGAGGAGAACATGCAAACCACACAGGCGGGGCCGGGATTTGAACCCCAGTCCTCAGAACGGTGAGGCAGATTTGCTAACCAGTTCCCACTGTGCTGCAAGAATATTGATGACTCCATGATTCATGGTCCAAAACGTCAAATGCAGTTTATTTCATCAGTTTACGTGAAACTTGTGTTAACGGCTAGACGCCCCGACGGCCGGTCTGTCAATGACTCCCAGTGCACCTTTGGATGCACTTACAGCAGCAGTTTCCATAGTGTAATGGTTATCATGTTTGCCTAACATGTGAAAGGTCCCCTGTTCGAGACTGGGTGGAACCAGTGTGTTTTTAGTCTCTTTCTTGTCAGCGAGCTGTCGTACGTGGTTTGCCGGTCCTGTTTTTGCCTCAACATCTGCAACAGTTTTGATAGTGTAGTGGTTACCACGTTTGCATCACACACGAAAGGTCCCGCGTTTGAACCCGGGTGGAAACAAGGCCTGTGTGAGATTGAAAAAGCCCCAAAACCATTACTGTTCACTTACATTGCGACACCACTTCTTGCAAGCAGTGCTGTAATCGTCTGAGTTTTGGGTAAAAAACAAACAAACAAACAAACAAACAAAAACTACTTTTAAAAAGATTGCAAGCAGCAAGATTTGTCATAAATCACAATCGTTTTTAGTTACATTGTGCGTGAGCTATTTTAACACGGGAACTTTAATGCAATCAGCCAATTCCCTACAAGGCGATTTGAATGAAAATTGCATATTTGCGTTGTAATTATGTGCTTAAACGCTCTTGGTTTTATGTCTTATGATTCAATTTGTTTTATGTCCATTTATAGTTGTATGCTTTTGCTTTTATTGGCATTTATGTGGCGATTATGTTAGGTTGTACATTGAACATGTGAATGAATTTGGGAGCTGTGCTTGAAATAGTGTGCTTAAATGCTCATATCCTTTGCCTCTTTGTGATGCAATTAGTTTTGCTTCAACTTATTGTATGCTTTGCATTTTGTGTGTGTTTCGGGGAGGAAGTTTTAAAGAGCTACCACCTCTTCATTTGAATGAATGGGAGTGGTTAACAGTTGAAAGCGCAGATTGTTTGAAGAGTCTACAAAACGTTACTTAATTTACGCAAATTTATTCATGTCTTTAGTTTTATGATGTAAATTTGGCTGATCAGATCTATTGCCCTGCGGCTGTCATTATTACCCTGTTTTTCAGGATAATGTATCTTAAAAATAAAAGGAATACATGATTACTAATAGCTAATTCTGTACATAGCTTTCATAGCTTTATTGTGTTTTTATTCTCTGTGACGATGCTTTACTGTATGTTAGGAAGTGTTAATGTGCTCTTTTTTGTTCTATCACTAAATTTAAAAAATAAATCAAAGAGCTGCCAGTGAAGGGGAATCAAGATAGAGAGGCTAAAAGTGTACACATTATTTGTTTATTCAACAAGAAAACAAAAAAAATCATTACTTTTTTTTTATAAAAGGCCAATACATTTTGAAAAAACATGGATATTATATTTGTGTGTTCATTTAAGTTTAAATGTGTGCATAACATATGCTTGGCGGCGAATAACACCTATATAGATATCTGAAAAAGATGTTCTTTCCTGGGAGGGTTTGTGTCATGCACCAGCGACGGCTGCCTCCTCAGGCGCAACCACCTGAGGCGGTTCCAGGTGTGTGTCCATCGCTGCGTTAAACCATCAGTGTCATGTCACATTGCTGTTACAAGGATAAACGTCTGTTCTGTTTGATAATGACCAGCACAAGCAAACAGTTTCCACCTCACCCCAAAGGCTCACAAAGGGGGAGGGTGAAACAAGTAACAACATGCTGCCTTCAATCATCATTGCAATTTGCCCTCTCAAACAAATGTGCTCTTGTTGATAGTTTTGTGTTTCTCCCTTTTTGTCCACTCCATCTCCTCAGACAAGGCATTCAACCCTGTTCCTCTACCTGCACCTGACCATGACACCAAGAGACGGACCTGCTCTCAACACCAGGAGACGTGGATGAAGACAGAGCTGCAGGGTCTGGGGCTGAGGTCGGGATGTCTCCCGGTGCGCAGAGCGGGCAACGTCGCCACTTGACAAGGAGCTCTCGTGGCACTCTCTGACCGAGGGCAGCCGGACGGCCAGTGTTCCAGATGGAGCCGGCCGTCACGTGCTAAAACAAGGACCTGACGGCCCTCACTTTCACACGGCATTCCTGGGGTAAGCGGGCAAGTACGTTTACTGCCCAAACAAAGTTGACACTTTGTATGAGGGCATGGACAGGGAGAGGACCTGGTTCCAAATTCAGGCATTCCCCTTCAATGACACAGCAGCAGCGATGGATGGACTGTGTGATGAAATGACTGTGTGCTTGTGTGCAATTTGTTTATGTACATAGTATGTGTGTGTAGTACTGTAAATTCTGCATGGGTGTAATGTTTTTTTTTTTTTTTTTTTTGCTGTATGTTCATTTGGAGTATCCTTTGTCATGTTGATTCTTTTTAAAGTGGCACTAAACAGATATCCGTGTTTTTTTCTAAGTACATTATGTTTGAAGATAAATTATTAATAAATTAAATTGTATTAGCGTCACTAATCATTTTACGACAGCTAGTTTTGTAAACTTTCACCAGAGACAACATGACTTCGTGGGTAACTTGATACTAGTGAATGGGGCAGTGCCGACTGTCTAACTGCCCGGGCTTCCTCCTACCGTCTCGCTGTCGTCAAGTGCCGTACTCGGCTGTGACATCATGTCACCGACAGTGGGGGTAAATTGACTTGTGTGCTAATTTTAAGATTATAGTCCACAATAATCACTTTTCTTTTTTTTTTAATGTTGAGCCTCCTAACATGATTTTACATAGAAAAACGTAGAAGCTATCACCCCCTCAGTATAATTGAATCCTTTTGGCGCATCCATTTGACACGCCCACAGCGTCTCAGAGCTGAGAGGTGGTCCTTATTATTCAAGTTTTGAAACCTGATTTTATATACTTAGCCATTTGTTTTCTTCATTCAAATTTGGCAGGCTTGTTAACTACTCTTCTCTGTGGTGTGTTGAATTTACATGCCATTTTTTGGGCCTGCTTAGTACCACTTTAAAGGCATTTCACTTCTTTTCAAATGGATTTGCGATATGCAATACTGAGGCCACCAAACCGGACCCCCACAGGACTCCCCGAGGGACACGGTCGAACGCCTTCTCCAAGTCCATAAAACACATGGAGACTGGTTGGACGAACTCCCATGCACCCTCGAGGACCCTGCCAAGGGTGTAGAGCTGGTCCACTGTTCCATGGCCAGGACGAACACCACACTGCTCCTCCTGGATCTGAGGTTCGACTTCCCGACGGACCCTGCTCTCCAGCACCCCTGAATAGACCTTACCAGTGAGGCAGAGGAGTGTGATCCCCCTGTAGTTGGAACACACCCTCCGGTCCCCCTTCTTAAAAAGGGGGACCACCACCCCAGTCTGCCAATCCAGAGGCACTGTACCCGATGTCCACGCGATGTTGCAGAGACGTGTCAACCAGGACAGCCCCACAATATCCAGAGCCTTTAGGAACTCCGGGCAAATCTCAACGACCCACGGGGCACTGCCACAGAGGAGCTTTTTAACCACCTCGGTGACCTCAACCCCAGAGATAGGAGAGCCCGCCTCAGAGAACCCAGACTCTGCTTCCTCATGGGAAGGTGTGTCGGTGGAATTGAGGTCTTTGAAGTATTCTCCCCACCGACTCACAACGTCCCGAGTCAAGGTCAGCACCGCTCCATCCCCAATATAGACAGTGTTGGTGGTGCACTGCTTCCCCTTCCTGAGACGCCGGATGGTGGACCAGAATTTCCTCAAAGCCGTCCGGAGGTCTTTCTCCATGGCCTCACCGAACTCCTCCCATACCCAGGTTTTTGCTTCAGCAACCACCAAAGCTGAATTCCGCTTGGCCAGCCGGTACCAATCAGCTGCCTCAAGAGTCCCACAGGCCAAAAAGCCCCGATAGGACTCCTTCTTCAGCTTGACGGCATCCCTCACCGTTGGTGCAAGGGAAAACTGAGTCCATTGTTTGTCGTCATCATAAGGGGTCGTGCTTTGTCTGGTCCCTCACCTAGGACCTGTTTGTCATGGGTGACCCTGCCAGGCGCATAAAGCCCCAGACAACTTACCCCCTAGGATCATTGGGACACACAAACCCTTCCACCACGATGACAGCTCAAGGAGGGGAGTGTGAGTTAGATTTTAGTTTTGTTTTGTTTTTATGAAGTAGTGAGAATAAGTCTTAGAGACCTGAAAGGGAGTAGCCTACTGATAAGACAGATTCCATTGGGGGGAGGGGGGGAAGAGATAAGGAGGCTGCTCGAACTCTTAGAATAGTGCAACTCAAGATTTACACAAAATAATATTGATTGGATTGCGTTATTAGATTGCGATAATTATCTGTGTACATTCAAAGTTAAATATAGTACAATTTTAACAATTTCAACATAAACATATTTAATCCTTAAAAGGATTGTTAATGCTGCACCCTGCATTTCATTATGGCATTCAGAGATTTTTTTCTTTTTCTTTTTAGAAGACATTTAACATTGACAATTGTTTTTTTCCTTTTTTCCTCCAGTCATGATTTTGCGCAGCTGTGTTTTTTTTTTTACGTTGTGTTGTCTGTGTGTTTATGCGAAGCTGTGTGTTTTTATGTGCACATTTCTTTGGCGGCGCAAACTTCAGCGCGATAGGTGTACATCTGACGTGTGCCCTGCAGTCCTCTTCACGCTTGGCCTTTCTGATTCAACCAAGCCCTTTGTTCAGTTTGTGGATGAGCGTCATAGCGACCTCATTTGCCTGGTGGGTGATCTGCATTCCTCACTGAGTGACTTCTATCTTACAGGGGCAACGCTCTTCTCACATGTTTTGACTTCCTCATCACTCCCTTCTCATTAGTCGGCGCGAGCGGCTTGTTTGATAGCACTCACTGAGGTCTGGTGCCTAGCAGGAGGTACTTCTGTCACAATCTATACGGACTCTCGTTATGCCTTTGGAGTGGTTCATGACTTCGGCGCCCTCGCGTCTTTTTGAATTTTGATGGTAAACCTATTCTCCACCATGACGATGTTGTCACTCTTCGACGCCATCCTTCTCCCTTCTGTTATCGCTGTCTGCAAATGTACAGCACACACCATGTTTGACCCCGTCTCTCAAGGGAATGCACATGCAGATGCCGCAGCCAAGGCTGCATCACTCCTACCTCCTCCATCTTTCCATCTCTCCTCTCCTCGCTCACCCCCACCCTCGCATGCCCCTCTTCTTCTCACTGACCTTCACTCAGTCTACTCCCACTGAACGCATTTTGTGGCGTCAGTGTGGTGCGTCTTTTGTGGTGGTGCAATCTGGTGGTGCAGTAGAGAAGGATAAAGGGAATTTGAAAGCCAAATTGAGTAAATGTTGTGAAGACACCAAATTAAATTGGATTAAGTGCCTACCAATTGTCTTGTATGTGAGGACAATTTGTCTCCCTTTGAGATCGTTTTTGCAGGGCCTCCAAATGTCGGATTGAATCCTCCAGACTTGCCGATGGGCACACATCTTTGCGGAGACAACATGATCAGGTATCGCACATCTTTGACTAATTTGCTCCACAAGTCTTCTCAGCACTGCCCAGAGCAGCTGACGGACCCTACAAAAACATAAAACCTGGCGACTTTGTGCTGATTTAGAGCTTCCGGCTGAAAATGTGGAGACATCAGCGCTGGCTGGGGCCTTTTCAAGTCCTCCTTGTGACCCACACTGCAGCTGATGTTGCTGAGAGAGCTACGTGGGTTCACATGTCATACTGCAGGACGTTTCAAGCGCCTCCTGTGGTCCCACCTCCTCTCCTCCTTCACCTTCTGCAACGGGTGGTTGGAAAGCCCGCCTGATAAAGCTGAATACTGACCGCGACCGGAAAAGAGCTGCTTGCTGTGTAAGTCCGACATGGCTGAATAGTCTCTGATTATTACTGTTAGCATACTTTTTTTTAGCTACATTCAATACTGGTAACTGATGGCATGTCTGTAGGTCATAGAGGAGCAGAAGATATGTTATAAAAGCCAAGCAACAACCAATCACCAGTTGTCTGAACTGACGCGCACACACACAACTTTCGTAACTCGGCGGAAGAACAGAAGAAGATGACTTCTCCAGGGGGTTTCAAACTCCTCCTCTTTGGTTTATCATTACTTGCCATAATTATTGTGTCCAATATGTGAATTGATGCTCCTACTTTGACAGTTGACACAATTTAGTTCCTTATGAGACGTGACAACTATGACGAGGTTCTTTGGTTGCATGCGATTGCCACTACCTCTGCTAATTTCACCTCCTACAGTATGACTGTTTAGTTTCTTTACACCCTTCAAGTGGCACGCTCTCAAAATCCCTCTAATTGCTGTTTAGTTTTTTTCATGCAGCTGCTAACCAACTTGTAGTGCCTTCCCCACATCCAAATCCGTCATCACTCTTTCCTCGCACCTTAACGTCTTTTATCTGTCCACAGTACCTTAACCAAACCATCCTTGAGGTTCTTGTTTCTAGCTGGTTCACTGGACTTCATTGGCATACCGTATAGCTCTTGTTCTCTGTGTCTCTCTTCTTATGCATGGTAGGCTCAGTGTTTGTCCAGTATACCCGTGTGGCTCCACTGACCCTCTCTCTCCTCTCCTACTTGTGACCGATGCTTTCCTGACCTGCTTCCTTGTGCTGAGTGTTTGAATGATATGACTGACCCGGACTCGGATTTTTCGGTCTAGTTTTTTTGTTTGATTGTATTACAACCCGTTTATGAAGGATTTTCTTAAACCTACATTATAGTGTGAAACTCTGGATGTTTTTTTTTTGGGGGGGGGGTGTTGTTTG
This sequence comes from Phycodurus eques, assembly GCF_024500275.1. Classification (NCBI taxonomy): domain Eukaryota; kingdom Metazoa; phylum Chordata; class Actinopteri; order Syngnathiformes; family Syngnathidae; genus Phycodurus; species Phycodurus eques. The sequence goes on along the minus strand of NW_026904024.1, from coordinate 100,729 downwards.
TTTAATACATGTTATCCCTTTCATATCATTGTTTACTAATTTTTCATTTTGTTTGATTGATTATCAAAAGGGGGAATGCGTTGTGGCAAAATGACAAAACAGTCTATATACTCTTTTATTGTATTTTCCCATAGTTTACTTCAATAGTTCTTTGTGTTCTTCTCTGACTTTTTAGCTAAATTGTTTCTTGGTCCTTTCCGTCATACTGTTTTGGTGGTTGTATCAACCTCCCTTTTCTCTCAAGGACAAAATAACTGTATGAATAGGTCTTTCTTTCTTCTTTCCCCTCCCGTTTTTTTCAGTTTAACTTGGAATTGCTTTCGCATATGTGTCTTATAGACGGGCAGAGATCCAAGCAACTGTAACCTCTCTTGACTCCTCTCTCTCTTTGCAAAGCTATTATTAAAACTACAAAAGATAAGATTGTTTCCTGATTTAATTAACAAGGGCTTGCAATGGATTAGACATTTCCATTCTTGTTAATAGGGGAAATGGATTTCATAGACAAGCAAATTGAGTCACCCTCAATGTGTTAAGAGGTGTATTTTATTAAGAATCACAAATACACTTTACAATGCAACTCTATGGGGGGCACAAACCAGTGCAAACTATAGGCCGGTCCCAAGCCCGGATAAATGCAGGGGGTTTCATCAGGAAGGGCATCCGGCATAAAACTTTGCCAAACAAATATGAGCATTCATCGAAAGCATTCCATACCGGATCAGTCGTGGCCCGTTTAACAACGTCCACCCCCGGCACTGTTAACCTGCAGGGCGCTGGTGCAAATTCAGCTAGTGTGGGTGGGTCGAAGACAAAGGAGGGGTGGAAAGCGGGTTCTTAAGGCAGAACGAGAAGAGGAAAGCACAGAGCCTAGACTTGAATGTGGGGACTTTGAATGTTGGGACTGTGACAGAAAAACCTCGGGAGTTGGTTAACATGATGATTAGGAAAAGGTTGATATATTGTGTGTCCAGGGGACCAGGTGGAAAGGCAGTCAGGCGAGAAGTTTAGGGGCAGAGTTTAAATTATTTTGATGGGAAGAAAAATGGAGTAGGGGTTATTTTAAGGGAAGAGTTAGCTTAGAATGTCTTGCAGTGGAAAAGAGCATCAGATCGAGTGATGAGGCTGAAACTTGAAATTGAGGGTGTTATGTATAATGTGATTTGCGGCTATGACTCACAGGTAGGATGTGACCTAGAGGTGAAAGAGAAATTCTGGAAGGAGTTAGACGAAGTAGTTCTGAGCATCCCAGACAGAGAGTCGTGATTGGGGCAGATTGTAATGGACATGTTGGTGAAGGAAACAGGGGGTGATGAAGAAGTGATGGGTAAGTAGGGCATCCAAGAAAGGAACTGATGGTGGTAGACTTTGCAAAAAGGATGGAAATGGCCGTAGTGAAGACTTTTTTCTAGAAGAGGCAGGAACATAGGGTGACCTACAAGAGCGGAGGTAGAAGCACGCAGGTGGATTACATCTTGTGCAAACGATGCAATCTGAAGGAGGGTACCGACTGTAATGTAGTGTTAGGGGAGAGTGTGGCTAGACAGCATAGGATGGTGGCGTGTTGGATGACTCTGGTGGTGGGGAGGAAGATTAAGAAGACAAAGGCAGAGCAGAGAACCATGTGGTGGAAGCTGAGACAGGAAGAGTATTATGCGGCTTTTCGGGAAGAGGTGAGACAGGCTCTCGGTGGACAGGAGGAGCTTCCAGAAGACTGGACCACTACAGCCAAGGTGATCAGAGAGACAGGCAGGATAGTACTTAGTGTATCTTCTGGCAGGAAAGGAGAGAAGGAGACTTGGTGGTGGAACCTCACAGTACAGGAAATCATACAAGAGGTTAGCTAAGAAGAAGTGGGACACTGAGGGGACCGAGGAGAGGCGAAAGGAATACACTGAAATGCGACGCAGGGCAAAGGTAGAGGTGGCAAAAGCCAAACAAGAGGCATATAATTACATGTATGCCAGGTTGGACACTAAAGAAGGAGAAAATGATCTATACAGGTTGGCCAGAAAGAGGGATAGAGATGGGAAGGATGTGCAGCAGGTTAGGGTGATTAAGGATAGAGATGGAAATGTGTTGACAGAAGTGTGCCTGGACAGATGGAAAGAATAGTTTGAGGAGTTGATGAGGAAAATGAGAGAGAAGGCAAGTGTGGTGGACCAGGAAGTGGCAATGATTAGTAAGGGGGAAGTTAGAATGGCTTTAAAGAAGATGAAAAATGGAAAGGCTGTTGGTCCTGATGACATTCCTGTGGGGGTACATAGAAGCATCGAGGAGAGGTGGCTGTGAAGTTTTTGAACAGCTTGTTCAACAGAATTCTAGCGGGCGAGAAGATGCCTGAGGAATGGAGGAAAAGTGGAATATCCTCACCTTCAAAATTACAACTTTTCAGGAAGTAAAAAAAAAAAAATTAAGTAAAACAAATAAAATACAGCTTGCTTGAGTTTCCAAACACTGGTTCGTTCAAGTTGGTATTATATATTATATTGCTGTATCATTGCATCACAGGAACAACAGTTAGTACCCAAAAATTATGTTCAACCACTAATTTAATGTACTGAAAAATTGCAAATTTATTTGGATGTAATCATTAAAGTGATACAAACACAGCGGGCGAGTCCCACATCCTTGCAAGCCTTATGAATTAACCCAAGAGAAGGGGCTGAACATCCAAAAACTGTAAACAATCATCACCAAAATTTATGCGGACAGCTCTACTCACGCCAGCTTCAACCTCTGAAAATATTAGTATAATATAATACGATCAGTCCATTTTTTTAGATTTTATGGATCAGATAAGATCGAATCGATCAGCTGCAGTTCCGGGACATTAAGCGACGTAACGCGTTTGGCCGCGAGACCATCGACGTGGGTCATCCGACGTTATGACAAAGTACGTCTGTCTCAAAATGCTGCCTACAGAAACGCCGATTGGGACATCTGAGTGGCATTTGTGGTGCAATCAATACAAAATTGAGCGGACGTTTGAGGAAATAAATCTGCAAGAATTCCTTTATGTGGGACGACATTGGCTGTCTTCTTTCCTCAATGAGGCAGTTCACTGTCAATTTTTTTTAAACAACAAGCTTTCCAAACTTTCTAGAACTATGGAATAAGTGCCTATGTTCACACCAATAAGTAGTCCCTTTAAAGTATTTTGGGAACAGCACTAATTCTCAACACTTGCACACGGGAGACTTTTAGACAATATATGGACAACAACAAGACAATAAAAGCTGGGATACAGAATACAAGAATGTAGATTTTTGGAAGTCAGTAACATTGGAATAATTTTTTTAAACATTTGCATTTGCATTAAAAGCTTCTTGATCACTGCTATTTTCACCAGCACACTTGTGTGTCTTAACCCGATCCTTACGAGAGAATCTCTGACCACAACGCGAGCAGGAAAAGGTTTTGTCACCAGTGTGCATTCTTGTGTGTTTTGTTAAGTTTTTCTTTCCAGAGAATCGTTGACCACAAAATGAGCAGGAAAAAGGTTTCTCACCAGAGTGCATTCTTGTGTGTGTTTTTAAATATCTCTTCTGAGTGAATGTTTTACCACAAACTGTGCAGGAAAAAGGTTTCTCACCAGTGTGGGTTCTTGTGTGTATTGTTAAGCTATTTTTACCAGAGAATCGTTGTCCACAAAATGAGCAGGAAAATGGTTTCTCACCAGTGTGCGTTCTTGTGTGTGTTTTTAAATTTGTCTGCTGAATGAATGTTTTACCACAAACTGTGCAGGAAAAAGGTTTCTCACCAGTGTGGGTTCTTGTGTGCATTGTTAAGTTTTTCTTACCAGAGAATCGTTGGCCACAAAATGAGCAGGAAAAAGGTTTCTCACCGGTGTGTGTTCTTGTGTGTCTTTTTAAATCTGTATTCTGAATGAATGTTTTACCACAAAATGTGCAGGAAAAAGGTTTCTCACCAGTGTGGGTTCTTGTGTGTATTTTTAACTTTCCCTTTTCAGAGAATCTTTGACCACAAACTGAGCAGGAAAAAGGTTTCTCACCAGTGTGTGTTCGTGTGTGTCGTTTTAAGTGTTCCTTCATAGAGAATCTTTGGCCACAATCTGAGCAGAAAAAAGGTTTCTCACCAGTGTGGGTTCTTGTGTGTATTGTTAAGTGTCCCTTCATAGAGAATCTTTTGCCACAATCTAAGCAGAAAAAAGGTTTCTCACCAGTGTGGGTTCTTGTGTGTATTGTTAAGTTTTTCTGACCAGAGAATCGTTGACCACAAACTGTGCAGGAAAAAGGTTTCTCACCAGTGTGGGTTCTTGTGTGTAATTTTAAGCTTTCCTTCACAGAGAATCTTTGACCACAAACTGAGCAGGAAAAAGGTTTCTCACCGGTGTGGGTTCTTGTGTGTCTTTTCAAGTTTCCCTTCCAAGTGAATCTTTGACCACAAACTGAGCAGGAAAAAGGTTTCCCTCCAGTGTGTGTTCTCACGTGTTGTTTCAAAATGCTCTTATTAGCAAATGTTTTCCCACACTGAGAACATTTCCATTGTTTGTTGTCAGCGTGACATGTCATATCACCTTCAGACTGTTTATCATCATCAGTGTGAGGAGAATGTGACATGCTGTCACTGTCTGACAGTGGAGGTAAGAGGCCATCTGCTTGTGATCCTCCACAGTGGTCTCCACATCCTTCTGTTGTCATGTGTTGACTTGAGCTGCTGCTTGGAGGCTCCACCCCTCTGCTCTCCTCACTTTGACCTTCATCTTCACTCTTCAAATGGACACCAGTTGATGGAAACTTGGTGATATCCTCCTCCTCCTCTTCCTGTTTGATGTAGGGGTATGCTTCTTCCTCCTCTTTTTTAATCAAAATGGGATCCACTTCCTCCTTGATGTGGAGGACCTCTTCATCCTCCATTTCCTCTTTAATGTGAGGGGGTTCTGGCTCCTGCTGCTCAGTAAGATGATCTTCAGTGATGTCTGCAAGACAAGAAAAAAAACACACATGGTTTGGTAAATATTTTCAAATGTGAATTTAATGTGTTTTATGTTTTAGATTTATATTTAAGGTTAGTGTGAAAGGCAGATGAGTTTGATATATTGGAAATAAAATTGGGCAGGTCAAAAACAATAACAAAATGTGAAAAAGTGTAAAATAATAAAGTTCATAAAATCATATCAATAAAGGTAATACAGTGGACCCCTGCATACTCCCAGTTTGGGTTTTGCAAGTATTTCTGTAAAGGTTTATTATGTAACAATGGCCCCTTGTAAAAACAATTTCAGCAGCAGTGAAGTAAATATATAATTAAAAATAAGTTTACATAGCCTCACCGCATTCATCCCAACATCGCCATTTACAAAGTTTGTGAAGGATACTGTACATGATTGCTGCACCGGTTTTTCCGTTTTTATGAACCCTTTATTCAACGTGCTTTTATCGAATGTTATTTGTAAATATATCACATTGTAAAGTTTGCTTTGTTTTTATTTGCTTTCAATCAGCCTGTCTGAATAATTTCCAGTGACACAACTTGTTACATTTTATTTCAGTTTATTTAATCCTTTGGGGGTGTTTTTCAGCTGCAGGGACAGGATGCCTGGTTGCAAGCAAAGGAAAGATGAATGCAGCCAAGTACAGGGATATCCTGGACAAAAACCTTCTCCAGAGTGTTTAGGACCCCAGACTGGGCCGAAGGTTCACCTTCCAACAAGACAATGACCCTAAGAACACAGCTAAAATAACCAAGGAGTGGCCCGCTGGGGACTTCAGAACAACTCTGTGACTGTTCTTGAATGGCCCAGCCATAGCCCTGACTTAAATCCAATTGCGCATCTCTGGAGAGACCTGAAAATGGCTGTCCACCAACGTTCACCATTCAACCTGACAGAACTGGAGAGGATCTGGAAGGAGGAATGGCAGAGGATCCCCAAATCCAGGTGTGAAAAACTGCATCATTCCAAAAAAAGACTCATGGCTGTATCAGCTCAAAAGGGTGCTTCGACTAAATACTGAGCAAAGGGTCAGAATACTTAGAGATCTGTGATATTTCAGTTTTTCTTTTTTAATAAATCTGCAAAAAAATTCAACAATTCCGTTTTTTTCTGTCAATATGGGGTGCTGTGTGTACATGAATGACCAAAAATATGAACTTAAATTATTTTAGCAAATGGCTGCAATATAACAGAGTGAAATATTTAAGGGGGTCTGAATACTTTCCGTACCCACTGTATGTGAGTAGTTTTACACATCAATGAAAACATGATACTTCAATGAAATTAATGTGGTTTCTCACATAGATTATTCATTCATCTTCTGTTCCGCTTATCCTCAATAGGGTCCCGGGCGTGCTGGAGTTATCTCTGGGCGAGAGGCGGGATACATCCTGAACTGGTCACCAGCCAATCGCAGCGCACATACAACAAACAACCATTCGCACTCACATTCACACCTACGGGCAATTTAGAGTCTTCAATCAACCGAACCTGCATGTTTTGGGGATGTGGGAGGAAACCGGAGTACCCAGAGAAAACCCACGCAGGCACGGGATTTGAACTCCGGTCCTCAGAACTGTGAGGCATATGTGCTAACCAGCCGCTCACCGTGCCGCCGCACAGATTAATTCTAGATAATTTTACGTGGAGTGGGTTGCTGCAGCAGCCTTGACAGCAAAAAACATTTTTATAATAAATCTAGAGGTGCATCCCTATTCTGGCAGATGATGGAGGATTGTTAACCTGACGTGCAAAAAAATGTGCACAGAGCAGTAACATTGCTCGATCGATTTACTGTAGTAGTAGTAGTAGTCTTCCCACGGGCTCACCACCTGTGGGAGGGGCCATAGGGGTCGGGTGCACTGCGATCTGGGCGGTGGCCGAAGGCGGGGACCTTGGCGATCTGATCCCGGCGACAGAAGCTGGCTGTAGGGACGTGGAATGTCACCTCTCTGGCAGGGAAGGAGCCCAAGCTGGTGTGTAAGGTCGAGAAGTTCCGACTAGATATAGTCGGACTCGCCTCCACGCACAGCTTGGGCTCTGGTACCAGTGCTCTCGAACGGGGGTTGGACTCTCTTCCACTCTGGAGTTGCCCACGGTGAGAGGTGCCGAGCAGGTGTGGGTATACTTATTGCTCCCCGGCTCGGCGCCTGTACGTTGGGGTTCACCCCGGTGGACGAGAGGGTAGCCTCCCTCCGCCTTCGTGTGGGGCGACAGTTCCTGACGGCTGTTTGTGTCTATGCACCAAACAGCAGTTCAGAGAACCCACCCTTTTTGGAGTCCTTGGATGGGGCTGCTGGAGAGCGCTCCATCATTCTGCTGGGGGATTTCAATGCTCACGTGGGCAATGACAGTGAGACCTGGAAGGGTTGGTAGGAACGGCCCCCCCGATCATAACCTGTACAGTGTTCTGTTATTGGACTTCTGTGCTCATCACGGATTGTCCATAACGAACACCATGTTCAAGCATAAGGGTGTCCACACGTGCACTTGGCACCTGGACACCCGAGGTCGCAGTTCGATGATCGACTTTGTGGTCGTGTCATCGGACTTGTGGTGCATGTCTTGGACACTCGAGTGAAGAGAGGGGCGGAGCTGTCAACGGATCACCACCTGGTGTGGTGAGTTGGCTCCGATCGTGGGGGAAGATGCCGGGCCGACGTGGCAGGCCCAAACGTATTGTGAGGGTCTGCTGGGAATGTCTGGCGGAATCCCCTGTCAGAAGGAGTTTCTACTCCCACCACTAAGAGAACTTTGCTCATGTTCCGGGGGAGGCGGGGGACATCAAGCCCGAGTGAACCACACTCGGGCTCACACTCCTCAGCCTCCCTGGTAAGGTGTATTCAGGGGTGCTGGAGAGGAGGGTCCGTCGGGAAGTCGAATCTCAGATTCAGGAGGAGCAGTGTGGTTTTCGTCATGGCCGTGGAACAGTGGACCAGCTCTACACCCTTGGCAGGGTCCTCGAGGGCGCATGGGAGTTCACCCAACCAGTCTACATGTGTTTTGTGGACTTTGAGAAGGCGTTCGACCATGTACCTCGTGGGGTGCTGTAGGGGGTGCTTCGGGAGTATCGGGTACCGAACCCCCTGATACGGACTGTTCGGTCCTTGTACGACCGGAGTCAGAGTTTGGTCCGCATACCCGGCAGTAAGTCGGACTCGTTTCCGGGGAGGGTCGGACTCCGCCAAGGCTGCCATTTATCACTGAGTCTGTTCATAACTTTTATGGACAGAATTTCTAGGCGCAGTCGAGGCGTAGAGGGGGTCCGGTTTGGTGGCTTCAGTATTGCATCTCTGCTTTTTGCAGATGATGTGGTTCTGTTGGCTTCATCAAGCCGTGACCTCCAACACTCACTGGAGCAGTTCGCAGCTGAGTCTGAAGCGGCTGGGATGAGAATCTGCACCTCCAAATCTGAGACTATGGTCCTCAGTCGGAAAAGGGTGGCGTGCCCTCTCCAGGTCAGGGATGAGATCCTGCCCCAAGTGGCGGAGTTCAAGTATCTTGGGGTCTTATTCACAAGTGAGGGAAGAATGGAACAGGTGATCGACAGGCGGATCGGTGCAGCGTCTGCAGTGCAGATGCGGACTTTGTATCGATCCATTGTGGTAAAGAAGGAACTAAGCCGAAAGGCGAACCTCTCGATTTACCGGTCGATCTACGTTCCTACCCTCACCTATGGTCATGAGCTGTGGGTCGTGACCGAAAGAACAAGATCCCGGATACAAGCGGCCGAAATGAGTTTCCTCCGCAGGGTGTCCGGGCTCTCCCTTAGAGAGAGGGTGAGAAGCTCCGTCATCCGGGAAGATCTCAGAGTAGAGCCGCTGCTCCTCCACATCGAGAGGAGCCAGATGAGGTGGCTGGGGCATCTGATTCGGATGCCTCACGGACGCCCCCCTCCCCCCGGTGAGGTGTTCCGGGCACGTCCCACCTCTCTGGGGAGAGGGAAGTCTGGGCGTCCCAGATAAAGCTACTGCCCCCGCGACCCGACCTCGGATAAGCGGTAGAAAATGGATGGATGGATGTAGTAGTAGTAGTAGTGGTAGTGGTGGTGGTGGTAGAGGTTATAATGGTTGTAGTAGTTGTGATATTGGTGGTGGTGTCGTGATTGTGAAACATGTTGGAACGGTTGTTTAGAAAAAATAATAATCGACCATTGAAATGCTTCCTTGACTCCTCTTCCTGCTGCATATAGCAAAGGAAATATATTTATACAGCCCATTTCATACACAAGGTAACTCAATGTGCTTAACATGATTAAAAGCATTTAAACATTTAACGCAAAGAAAAAAATTATAAATAAATGCACAATTACAGAAGGCGTACAGTGTAAGAAATATCATTTCAAAGTGGAAATGCTCTAAAGAGCATGGGAAAAAAAGAAGAGTTTTTAACCTGAACTTAAAAACATGCACACTTGGGGCTGACATCGCTTCTGTTGGCAACTTATTCCATTTGTGTGCAGCATAATAGCTAAATGCTGCTTCACCATGTTTGCTTTGGACTCTGTGATCCACTATTTGACCTGAATCTGTCGATCTCAGAGCCCGACTGGGTTGGTCTGCAACCCAGTACCAGAACTTTGCCATTAGCATTTCTTTCATGTATTCAGGACCTAAACAGTTTGGTGATTTATAGACCAGTACCAGAACTTTAAAATCTATTCTAAAGCTGACTGTAAGCCAGTGTAAAGACTTTAGAATTAGAGTAATATGCTCTGACCTCTTTGTTCTGGTCAGAACCCGAGCTACAGCCTTCTGAATGAGCTGCAGCTGTTTAATGCTCTTTTTGGGGGTTAGCCAAAATTAATTCATCTTTTAATAAGGGGAATAACTACTTTTTCACTCAAGGCCAGGTAACTGAATATTTTTTTTCCTAAATAAATATCAGCAATTTAAAAACAGCATTTCTGCATTTCATAATAGTTTGTTATATTCTAGTTTCTAGAGATGGTGAATTTGGAGTCATTTGTTCTAAGCTATAATCATAAAAAAAATTATACATGAATAAAGAAAAAAATCCTGAAATATTTCAGTGTGTGGTGCATCTCGATAATATGAGTTTCACTTTTTGAAATGAACTCAACTAAATTAACTTCTGACATGATTGTAATTTATTGAGATGTACCAGTATGGCAGGTTGTGTAATGCGTTTGTCAACTTTGGAGAATGACATAAACCCGCATTTTCATAGAGCTGCTTGACGAGTTCTATATTTCTGTGTCAAAGTGTCACACCGCGCCAAATTCTGAACCACTTCCTGAAGCGGTCACATGGTGCAGCCGGGCAGCGAAGCTTCGGACTTCATCATTTCCGGCCCCTCCCCCATATGAAGCAAGCCTCGAAGACTCAGCACAACCCGTAACATCACTAATACACATACATACAAATAAGTATTTAACACATCACGATTTTTCTCACTAAATATATTTCCAAATGTGCTAATCACATGAAATTCTCACCAGATGTTGGGAACAACTGAAATAATCCATACATACAAACAAAGTAGAACAAAAGTTCTACTTTCTTTACCCAAAAGAGCATAGTGACGACTCATCCAAAATTACCAAAAGAGCGCAGCGACAACTCATTCAAGAGGTCACAAAAGATCCCTAACCAACATCCAAAGAACTGCAGGCCTCACTTGCCTCAGTTCGGGTCAGTAATCATGACTCCATCATAAGAGACTGGGCACAAATGGCCTGCATGGCAGAGTTCCAAGACAAAAACCACTGCTGTGCAAAAAGAACATCAAGGCTCGTCTCAATGTTGCCAGAAGCCATTTTGATTATCTCAAAGACTTTTGGGAAAATACTCTTTGGTCTGACGAGACAATAGTAGAACTTTTCGGGAGGTGTGTTACATCTAGCGTAAAAGTAATACCGAATTTCAGAAAAAGAACCTCATACCAAATGTAAAATATGGTGGTGCTCGTGTGATGGTCTGGGGCTCTTTTGCAGCTTCAAGACCTGAAAGACTTTAGTGATGGGAAACATATAAATGCCCAAAAAAAAACACCACATTCAGACGCATCCGGGAGATGGGCTACAACTGTCGGTTCCTCGGGTCAAGCCGCTTCTGAGCCTGAGCCAACGTAGGAAGCGTCTCAACTGGGCCAAGGAGAAGAAGGACTGGACTGTCTGCCAGTGGTCCAAGGTCCTCTTTTCCGATGAAACTAACGTGTGCCAAAAAATTCGGGAATCAAGGTCCAAAGGTTTGGAGGAAGATGGTCTGAAGAACAGAACCCAAGCCTCTTGAGGTCCTGTATGATATATCCACAGTCAGTCATGATTTGGGGTGCAACGTCCAGTGCAGGTGTTGGTAAACTGCTTTCTTAAATCCAAGGTCACCGCAACAGTCGACCAGAATGTTTAAGAGGACTTCATGATTCCTTCTGCTGAGGATCTGAGTGGAGATGCAGATTTCATCTTCCAGCAGGACTTTGCCCCTGCACATCCCGCTAGAAGCACCATAACCTGGTTTGATGCCCCTGCCATCACAGTGCTTGACTGGCCAGCTAACTCACCGGATCTAAACCCCATTGAGAATCTATGGAGTATTATCAAGAGGAAAATGAGGGGTACCAGACCCAAAAACAAAGAAGAACTGACAAGAACAAAGAACAACTCCCAGGCAACGCCACAGGCTAATTGCCTCAATGCCACGGTGCATCGAGGCAGTAAGTATTGAAGATTAACATATCATTTTGAAAGTACCATACCAGGTCCCCTGCTGGACCCCCTGCAGTTTGCCTACCAAGCGAACAGGTCTGCGGATGATGCAGTCAACATGGGACTGCACTTCATCCTAGAACACCTTGACAGTGAAGGGACCTACGAGAGGATCCTGTTCGTGGACTTCAGCTCAGCGTTCAACACAATCATCCCTGAAATCCTTTCAACGATGCTTCTCCAGCTCAGCGTCTCACCTGCCATCTGCCAGTGGATTTACAGCTTTCTGACGGGCAGGTCAGGCTGGGGGAGGCCACCTCATCCACATGCAGCATCAGCACTGGGGCGCCCCAAGGTTGTTTCCTCTCTCCGCTGCTCTTCTCTCTCGACACGAACGACTGCACCTCAGCAAACCAGACTGTCAAACTCCTGAAGTTTGCAGATGACACCACTGTCATCGGCCTCATCAAGGACGGTGACGAGTCTGCATATCGACAGGAAGCGGAGCGGCTGGAGCTGCGGTGCGGCCGACACAACCTGTAGCTGAACACGCTCGAGACTGTAGTGATGATCGTGGACTTCAGGAGGCATCCTTCGCCACAGCTGCCCCTCACGTTGTCCAGCTACCTTGTGTCAACCGTCGAGACCTTCGAGTTCCTGGGAATTACAATCTCTCAGGACCTGAAGTGGGCGAACAACATCAACTCCGTCCTCAAAAAGGCCCAGCAGAGGATGTACTTCCTGCGGCTTCTGAGAAAGCACGGCCTGCCACCGGAGCTGCTGAGACAGTTCTACACAGAGGTCATCGAATCGGTCCTGTGTTCTTCCATCACAGTCTGGTTTGGTGCTGCTACAAAAAAGGACAAACTCCGACTGCAACGGACAATCAAAACTGCTGAAAGGATTGTCGGTACCCCTCCTACCCACCATTGAGGACTTGCAAGCTGCCAGAACTAAGACAAGGGCGTGCAAAATCCTCTCGGACCGTCTGCACCCCGGTCACCAGCTCTTCCAGCTCCTTCCCTCAGGTAGGCGCTACCGATCAACGCAAACTAGAACTAGTAGACATTCCAACAGCTTCTTCCCTCTTGCGATCAACTTCTTAAACACCTAACCTATAATTCCATTACAACAAGCTGGCAATTTTTTGACTTGAGTTCGTTGTCAGATTTCTGTGGGGCCAATTATTACTGTGCACTCACTGTAGTTGTCTCGCCATGCTGCACTATTTGCATATACTGGCCACTCATGCCAGAGTAGCATCTGCTCCATTTGCACACTGATTGAGGAGTATCTGTAACATTTGCACAACCGACATTGTCCCAGATGATCGCACTACTCGTCACTTTAAACCGCATACACTCCTTGAAGTCTCAGCGCCCTTTGCACAACTGGTCATTGCACCGGACTATTGCAATATTAGTCATTCGAACTGCTCTAAGTGCTAGAGGACTCTGCATCTTTTTGCACAATTGTTTTTTGTCAATGTCTTTATGTCTCCAAAGTGTTCTGTAAATTGACTGTCTGTTGTACTAGAGCGGCTCCAACTACCGGAGACAAATTCCTTGTGTGTTTTGGACATACTTGGCAAATAAAGATGATTCTGATTCTGAGTTATGTCGAATCATGCTCTAAAGTTTTGGTGTGTGTGAAGTAATTTAATTACAATAAGTTAGCACCCATTATTTCTGTCATGTTGTAATGTTGGTTTGACCTGACTTATTTGAATACATGATCTGACTAGAGCAGTAATTATATGGAGCCAAGACACATAGTTTACAATTGAAAAATCTCACGTTTGTCTCCCACTCTGAGTGTCTCAGTGTTGTGTCATTCAACAACGACTTGTTCAAACGAATAAATTGTTTGCATGTATGTACTGAATGGAATCACTGGATGAACATTTGTTCCTTTCATAGTTGAGTTTAGCTAACCTGCGCGTTAGTGCCACACTGGAAACTCCCCTGCAAATGGCGCCAGTCCACCTCGGAGAAATGTCTTGTCATTGGTTAGAAGCTAGGTGCGTTAGCTGGTTTTTACAGCACAGCTCTATGAAGAGGGGTGAGGCCGAAACAGTTGTTGGAAATAGGAGCAGCTGGAATATGAACAAGTGCACCTCTTCTCTCGCTTCCACACAGGCAACAACTCTGCTAAAAAATAAATAACTAAATAAATATAATTTGGTCTGGTGCTACCCTGGTCTGGTGCACTCTCCAGGTCGGGGATGAGATCCTGCCCCAAGTGGAGGAGCTCAAGTATCCTTGGGGTCTTGTTCACGAGTGAGGGAAGAATGGAACGGGAGATCGACAGGCAGAGCGGTGCAGCGTCTGCAGTGATGCGGACTTTGTATCGATTCGTTGTGGTAAAGAAGGATCTAAGCCGAAAGGCGAAGCTCTCGATATACGTTCCTACCCTCACCCATGGTCACGAGCTGTGGGTTGTGACCGCAAGAACAAGATCCAGGATACAAGCGGCCGAAATGAGTTTCCTCCGCAGGGTGTCCGGGTTCTCCCTTAGAGATAGGGTGAGAAGCTCGGTCATCCGGGAGGATCTCAGAGTAGAGCCGCTGCTCCTTCACATCGAGAGGAGCCAGATGAGGTGACTGAGGAATCTGATTCGGATGCCTCCCGGATGCCTCCCCGGTGAGGTGTTCCGGGTACGTCCCACCGGGAGGAGACCACGGGGACGACCCAGGACACGCTGGAGAGACTACGTCCTTCGGCTGGCCTGGGAACGCCTCAGGATCCCCCCGGAAGAGCTGGATGAAGTGGCTGGGGAGAGGGAAGTCTGGGCGTTCCTGCTAAAGCTACTGCCCCTGCGACCCGACCTCAGATAAGCGGTAGAAAATGGATGGATGGTCATCCCTGTTACTTATTTTCTGTACAAACGAAGGACAAACTTTGTTATTGACCTAATAACTGTTTCTTCTCAGTCGGTTTGCAGCTTGTGGTATGGCCTGTATACTCGTTCTCTCAAAGTCTTCTTCGAACAGTGGATCGTGATACCTTCACCCCAGCCCTGTGGAGGTTGGCAGCGATGTCACCGCCTGTTGTCTTTGGGTGTTTCTTCACAGCTCTCACACTGTTTCTGTCATCAGCTGCTGTTGATACCCTTGGCCAACCTGTTCGATGTCTGTTGCTCAGTACACCAGCGGTTTCTTTTCAGGACATTCCAACTGTTGTATTGGTGATGCCCAATTTTTCGGGGGCATCGAGGGGTCTCGCACAGGGCGCCATTCAAGCTAGCACCGCCCCTGACTTGCAGTGTGGGACCCCGTAGTCACCTGATTTTGCACACTTTTCTCGGACTGCGACCACGAAATCTTTTTTGAGCCACGATCCAGCTTCATGTAAAGACATTCTGATAGAGCGTCATAGCTGCTGTCCAGAAAAACAGACACCTGCATGCCTCTAAAAGCCCGCCGTGGTGCCGCCTCGTCGGCGGTTCCGACGCGCACTCCGACACGGCTGTCGGCTTTCGCGAATGTGGTGCCGTTTGCGGGCAACTCTCGTGTGCCCCACAGGGTCGTGCCTGTGCTCAACCAAAAAAAGTGAGGCAGGAATGAATCAATTCATGAAGTGATTCTTCAGTACGTCCCCTAAAAATATTGGATTGTTTGAACGAGTCGTTCACTATACTAGAGTGCCGTCTACCGCTGCCCTCTGCCCCAATAAAGAAAATTGTGTGTGGTGCGCATTTAATATTTTCAGTGCGCATGCCCACCTGGGCACAATTTATGTGCACCCTTGCCTATAACCAAATAAATAACAACCACATATTTATTTAAAGAAATAATAATAATAAAATACTTGTACCCTTATGGCAAATAAAACATTTTGAGTTAATCATGACTTTACAAGTCATGCAAATAAGTAAACATGTATAGTTCTACCTTTGTATGTATACAGCATCCTATTTCAAAACAATGTATCATTTTCATGTTCAAAGATGCTTCAGGTTAAAAGATGCCCCCTTCCCTAAAAATTTATAAACATGCATTTGGATCAGGCTGAAAGTGTACAGCTTTTTCATCACCTATCAATGGCGGGATACATTTATAAAACGTGAAAGTATTTTTCATTTCCTCCTATACCTATGTATCATGCGCACTATTTAATTTTGACAATTATGGGGGGAAGAAAATGTGCAATATACACGAGAAATTACAGTACTATGCACCCTTTCAAGACACCTGGCACCTTGACTTGGTTCGAAAGATGGAGCCGATTAATACCACTTGCAGGCCAAGAATTCCATGGCTGGCAGCCGGTCCACACGTTATGTAAACCGCGTCACGTGCGCGATGACGTCTTTACTCCTATAAGGGTAGGCTAACAGAATCGTTAACTGTTGTTTGATTCGGAGGTTGGCCGTCGGGGCGGCCAGCCCCCCGTCTAGGGTGGCAGCGGCCACCGCGTAGCTCCGCCCCTGCTGCACACCCACATAGTACACGTTACAGGATGTTAATAATGTTAACGTTAAATTCATGGTCAAACGGGGCCGTAAATCAACACAGGAAAATCATTCAAATTAGAACTCATGCAACAAGTGAACCGACCTGCTCCGCGTCGCACAGTGCGAGGCTGCAGATTGAACGCAGCGTCCAGAACTTGAAGACGTGGCTCCTTCTCCTCTTTTGGTCCACAAAGTTCCTCCTCGTACTCTGCTGTCCTTCTTGCACACATTTTGACACGAAGATCACCACACTTTCCGCTCTAAATTGGAGGGATGAGAAAAGCAAGTTATAATCGGACATGTGAAACAATGATATCAAGATTCAGATTTGGACATTGTGGGTTAAACAGTACGTTAGTTAGAATGGCAAAGCACCAAAATCAACAAAAGGAAACAGTCAACCATGCAATTTGTGATGAAACATGATAGACATTCTACAAAAGGATTGAGAATCCAGAATCAGATCAATAATAACGATTCAGAAAATAATCGTTCAAGGATATTATTTTAGTATCTCAGACAAAGCTGACAACATTTTGTTGTTGGTGTGTGTTTGTTTGTTTTTAAAACCACATTTAAGTGTTAGTGTTAGATAATGTGGTCCCCACTCCTTACTCGTAGCTGACGGAAAGAAGAACACTTTCCCTCACGCTTGATCTCTGCTGAGCGAAGTGTTGTTCACAAACGCGTCTCTTTCTTAGCAAGCTATGCTATGCTATGCTATGCTAAAATATGCTAAGCTAGGCCGAGAAGCTTCAACGTGTACGAGACGACTCCAACCGGGCACGAAGATTGCACGAATGACGTTTTAGTCCACTAAAGTCGTGATCAAGGGCGTCCCGCGTCGAGGATTCACAACATTCGGTCCAAATTCAGCTCGATTTGCTGAAGCGCGATCGTCCCTCCTCCTGCAGAGCGAGAAGGGAAAGGAGACGCATTACCCATGATCCTTTAGGGCAGAAATATTGGAAGCTGCAGGCCACCGACTCGAGCCAACTGAAGTCAGGGCAGCCGCCCCTAATTTTGTTCATACGAGCCAAAACGGCAATAAGACGCCAACATTCAAAATAGAAGCCTACCAATAGCACTCCGGTTTCCTCCCTCATCCCAAAAACATGCATGGTAGGTTAATTGACAACTCTAAAAAAATTTCCCGTAGGTGTGAATGTGAGTGCGAATGGTTGTTTGTTTACATGTGCCCCGCGATTGGCTGGCAACCAGTTCAGGGTGTACCCCGCCTCCTGCCCGATGATAGCTGGGATAGGCTCCAGCACTCCCGCGACCCTTGTGAGGATAAGCGGCTCAGAAAATGGATGGATGGATGGTAGTTGTTAATTTAATAGGCAGTGCTAATGTGCTCTTTTTTGAGCTGTGACCCCCCCCCCCCCAGAAAAAAATATAATAATAATAAAATCTAAGAGTTGCCAGTGAATGGGGAATCAAGATAGAGAGGCTGAAGGCTAAAAGTGTACACATTATTTACTTATTTAAAGAAAATCTCATTTTACTTTGTATACAAGGCCAATACATTAAAAAAAAAACATGGATATTATAGTTTTGTGTTATTTTAAGATTAAATTGTGACAGCGTAAGATATGCTTAGTGGTAAATAATATTTTATTTCTACAAAGATGTATGGAAAAAAAATTTCATTGCTGGGAGGTTTTGTGTCATGCACCAGCGACGGCTGCCTCCTCAGGCGCAACCACCTGCGGCGGTTCCAGGTGTGTGTCCATCGCTGCGTTTAACCATCAATGTCATGTCACATTGCTGTTACAAGGATAAACCGTCTGTTCTGTTTGATAATGACCAGCACAAGCAAGCGCGGTTTCTACCTCACCCCAGACGCTCACAAAGGGGGAGGGTGAAACAGGTAACAACATGCTGCTTCCAATCATCATTGCAGTTTGCCCTCTCAAACAAATGTTGTGCTCTTGTTGATTGTTTTGTGTTTCTCCCTTTTGTCCACTCCATCTCCTCAGACAAGGCATTTAACCCTGTTCCTCTACCTGCACCTGTCCATGACACCAAGAGACGGACCTGCTCTCAACACCAGGAGACGTGGATGAAGACAGAGCTGCAGGATCTGGGGCTGGGGCCGGGATGTCGTCCGTTGCGCAGAGCAGGCTCCGCCGCCACTTGACAAGCAGCTCTCGTGGCACTCTCTGACCGAGGGCAGCCAGATGGCCAGTGTTCCAGCGGTGAAGATGCAGCAGGCTGTCACGTGCTGAAACAAGGACCTGACGGCCCTCACTTTCATAGGGCCTTCCCGGGGGTAAGCGAGCAAGTACGTTTATTGCCCAAACAACATTGACACTCTGTATAAAGGCATGGACAGGGAGAGGACCTGGTTCCAATTTCAACCTTCTATGATACAGCAGCAGCGATGGATGGACAGTCGTAAATGACTGTGTGCTTGTGTGCAATTTTTTTCTGTACATAATGTGTGTGTCTGTAATACTGTAAATTCTGCATGGGTGTAATGTTTTTTTTTTTTTAAGTGTATGTTCATTGCAGTATCTTTTGTCATGTTGATTCTTGTTAAAGTGGCACTTTTTGTGTGCTTGTGTGCAATTTTTTCTAAATACCGTATTTTCCCGACCATAAGGCGCACCGTATTAGAAGGCAGTTCTTTACGTTAGTTACGGGGTCTATTTCTGTATTTAACACATACATAAGGCGCACAGTATTATTGGCACAAGAAGCAGGCATGGTAAAACATACGCTAGCTTAAAACATACGGTAGCATGCATGCACGCTAAGACAATGTTTTTAAAAAGGCAGCGGGAGCAAAACAGAGTTCGGTTGTACTTTATTGAAGTGTGTAACAATGTACTCACGTTATTTTTTGATCAATCCTCATCCACAAAACCATCAAAGTCCTCATCTTCTGTATGTGAAATGAAGAGTGTAGTATATTTCACTGGTACTGAAACCAGACCTCCTTTGAGAGGGTCAAAGGGTGGGAGACCGGTATTCACTCCAACAATCTTTTGTTTGCACGTCTAAATCCCAGGACATCCTTAAATCAGTTATATGGATAGCGGGGTTTCCGGCTAATCCTTGACCGAAACCTGACCGGTAGTTACAACCGGGGTCAGGTCATCAGAGAGGACTGGTTTTCATTATCGCAACCAAGGGCCCCAGGGAGGGGGGAAATTGACAGAGTAAAAGAGACCCCCGCAGGGGAGTGCAAGTCCAAATATGGTCATGAGGAACGGCCCTCTCACGGGTGCCCCAAGGAGGGGCTAATTCCACGCCCAGAGAATTAAACCTTGATAAACTGAGATCCAGGGTTTTTTTCGGGGGCTCTTTCGTCGTTCTGACCATGAAGCAGCTGCTATGACACTAAGGCCTGTTCAATAAATCTAATTAGCCCAAACGCCAAGTGTCTCGAAGTCTTCATTCAACCCATGCCAGACGGAAGTCAAAGTTCTCCCGGGAGATCAATCGCCTCGGAAGCACAGGTGTAAGAAAATTAACCACAAGAGCCGGGCAAGTTCTCCGTCAAACACGCCAGGTTCCCTCTCGTCATTGTCGGAGTCAGTCTCGTTGCCGGGCGGCTCCTCAGAAATGATGCCGGCTTTTACGAAAGCTCGAAGAACAGTGCAAGCAGACACGTTAGCCCAAGCATCCACAATCCATTCACAATTTGTGGTGTACCTCGCCCGGCGCTGCCTCCTAGTCTTAGTAAAGCGGTGTTCGCCCTCTGTCATCCATCGCTGCCACGCCGCTCGCAATTTCATTTTGAACGCCCTGTTTACACCGATGTCCAGCGGTTGGAGTTCCTTCGTCAAGCCTCCCGGAATGATGGCAACCTCCGAGTTATTGCACTCAGTCGAATGGTGACTGTAGAGACGCTTCTCCCGGCTGTTCTTTTCTCATTAATCTATTACTCGAGTTGGTCTTCCAAAACGGCCACCTCGCCTCGTTTCCGCGGAAACTCAGCTTCGTCTTCTTGACTTGGCGAAGCTCGTTTTCCTGCTTCCTCCACTTGCAAACCATGGATTCGTTGATCTTGAATTCTCTCTCGGCTGCTCGATTCCCATGTTCCTCCGCGTAACTGATAGTTTACAGTTTAAACTGTGCTTCGTAATCGTGTCTCTTCGTAGGAGCCATTTTCAGGGGTCCTTAGCCAAACCGATGTTGTTTTTAACCCTAACCCTATACCGGCGCTATATACCTACTGGGGGCCTGCATTTAGCATCCTCTTCCACGCGCACCCGTCCCCCTTTAACGTCCGCATGCTGTCCTCACTCACGTCCGTCTTTCCTCTATATAAGCAGCGTGTCGGCAGGAAATACTCCCAGTCAGTCAAGCGGAGCGCTCATCAAAGTCACACAATTATTTACAGATTTTGGAACTCGGTACACACATAAGGCGCGCCGCATTATAAGGCGCCCCGTCCATTTTGGAGAAAATTTAAGACTTTTAAGTGCGCCTTATGGTCGTCAAAAATATGGTACATTAAACGTTTGAAGATAAGTGCTGAATACATATGCAAAGACAATATAACAATATAGTGCTGAATTGTTGAGCTGTAGCTTTTGCATCTTTTTCACTGTTTGAATTTTCCTGAGTGTCTCTTCATCATTGTAAGTAGAGTGTGACGTCATGTCGTCACTATCTGAGTGAATCTTTAACCACAGTCTAAACAGGCAAAACAAATTCTCTCCAGTGTTCTTCTCAAGTGTTGTTTGCTTTTACAAGCAAGTTTTCCAACACTGAGCACATTTCCATCGTTTGTTGTCAGTGTGACATGTCATATCACCTTTGGACTTTTTATCACCATCATCTGCATCAGTGAGGAGCGTGTGACGTCATGTCGTCACTATCTGATAGTGGCGCTAAGAGGCCGTCTGCTTGTGATCCTCCACAGTGTCCCAGCTTAGCGTTTTTTTCACTTAGGCCTTGTCGCTTGGGCCATTTCTTTGCTTTAAGTTGACAGCATTTTGTTTTTGGAGGGTTTCCAATTGATTAAAGATGTTTCAATTCTTTTTAATGGGGGGGAAATGGATTTGATAGACAAGCAAATTGAGTCACCCTCACTGTTTTAAGAGGTGTATTTTATTAAGGATCACAAACACATTTTACAGTTTACCACCAAAAGTCAAAGTTTCTTTCCAGTCTTATTTCAATCAATCATTCACTTATACATCAATAAAACATTGGCATTGCTTAAAGGAAGTTTGGGTCTTAATGGTCCATATTTAATGAAAAAGTTCCATCCATCCATCCATTTTCTACTGCTTATCCAAGGTCGGGTCGCGGTGGCAGTAGCTTTAGCAGGGACGCCCAGACTTCCCTCTCCCCAGCCACTTCATCCATCTCTTCCGGGGGCATCACGAGGCGTTCCCAGGCCAGCCGAAGGACATAGTCTCACCAGTGTGTCCTGGGTCGTCCCCGGGGTCTCCTCCCAGTGGGACGTGTCCGGAACACCTCACCAGGGAGGTGTCCGGGAGGCATCCGAATCAGATGCCCCAGCCACCTCATCTGGCTCCTCTCGATGCAGAGAAGCAGCGGCTCGACTCTAAGATCCTCCCGGATGACCGAGCTTCTCACCCTATCTCTAAGGGAGAGTCCGGACACCCTGCGGAGGAAACTCATTTCACCCGCTCGTATCCGGGATCTCGTTCTTTCGGTCACGACCCACAGCTCGTGACCATAGGTGAGGGTAGGAACGTAGATCGACCGGTAAATCGAGACCTTCGCCTTTCGGCTTAGCTCCTTCTTTAACACAACGGATCGATACAAAGTCCGCATCACTGCAGACGCTGCACCGATCCGCCTGTCGATCACCCGTTCCATTCTTCCCTCACTCGTGAACAAGACCCCAAGATACTTGAACTCCTCCACTTGGGGCAGGATCTCATCCCCGACCCGGAGAGGGCACGCCACCCTTTTCCGACTGAGGACCATGGTCTCAGATTTGGAGGTGCCGATTCTCATCCCAGCCGCTTCACACTCGGCTGCGAACTGCTCCAGTGAGAGTTGGAGGTCACGGCTTGATGAAACCAACAGAACCACATCATCTGCAAAAAGCAGAGATGCAATACTGAGGCCACCAAACCGGACCCCATATACGCCTCAGCTGCGCCTAGAAATTCTGTCCATAAAAATTATGAACAGAATCGGTGACAAAGGGCAGCCTTGGCGGAGTCCAACCCTCACCGGAAACGAGTCCGAGTTACTGCCGAATATGCGGACCAAACTCTGACTCCGGTCGTACAGGGACCGAACACCCCGTATCAGGGGGTTCGGTACCCCATACTCCCGAAGCCCCCCCCGACAGGACCCCCCCAAGGGACACAGTCGAACGCCTTCTCCAAGTCCACAAAACACATGTAGACTGATTGGGCGAACTCCCATGCACCCTCAAGGACCCTGCCGAGGGTGTCGTGCTGGTCCACTGTTCCACGGCCATGACGAAAACCACACTGCTCCTCCTGAATCTGAGAGTCAACTTCCCGACGGACCCTCCTCTCCAGCACCCCTGAATAGACCTTACCAGGGAGGCTGAGGAGTGTGATCCCCCTGTAGTTGGAACACACCCTCCGGTCCCCCTTCTTAAAAAGGGGGACCACCACCCCAGTCTGCCAATCCAGAGGCCAATGTTGCAGAGGCGTGTCAACCAGGACAGCCCTACAACATCCAGAACCTTGAGGAACTCCGGGTGAATCTCATCCACCCCCGGGGCCTTGCCACCGAGGAGCTTTTTAACTACCTCGGTGACCTCAACCCCAGAGATAGTAGAGCACGCCTCAGAGAACCCAGACTCTGCTCCCTCATGGGAAGGCGTGTCGGTGGAATTGAGGAGGTCTTCGAAGTATTCTCCCCACCAGCTCACAACGTCCCGAGTCGAGGTCAGCAGCGCCCAATCCCCACTATACAGTGTTGGTGGTGCACTGCTTCCCCCTCCTAAGACGCCGGATGGTGGACCAGAATTTCCTCGAAGCCGTCCAGAAGCCTTTCTCCATGGCCTTACCGAACTCCTCCCATGCCCGAGTTTTTGCTTCAGTGAGCACCAAAGCTGCATTTGTAACGCACTCACAAAAATAAAAAAGAAAGTTAATTTTTTTTTATTTTTTGCTCAAGAAAATTAAACTGGCTGCCATTTTCAATAATATCAATACGTGTTGGAGCAATTGGTAAATAACTAACTCCCTTTCGAACACCACTTTTTCATCATCAAAATCAAAAACTGAAAAGCACTGGCAGAGCCGGTGTGGGAAAATGAATGTACTCTACTATGCAGTGGAAATAAAATAAAAAATACAGCTTGCTTCAGTTTCCAAACACCGCTTTGTTGAAGTTGGCATTATATCTTTTGTTGTGGTCAAACTGTATAGCATTGCATCACATGAAAAACAGCTAGTACCCCAAAATTATGTTTAATCAATAATTTAATGTGCTGAAAAATTGCTAATTTATCAGGGTGTCATCATTAAAAGGACACAAGCACGGTGAGCGAGAGCCACATCCTTGAAAGCCTCATGCATGAACCCAATAAAAGCTGCTTAATATCCAAAAACTGTCAACAAATCATCACCAAATTTTACGGGAAAATCTCTAATCATGGCAGCTTCAACCTCTGAAAATATTTCAACGATAAGCCTAATCTTTTAGATTTTATGGATCAAATCATGTCAGCCGCAGTTTCAGGACAGGAGACCCTCGTTATGGGTCATCCGACATTATGACAGCCAGCCAATGTCCACATCTGTCACACAATGCCTGCTTCAGAAACCCCTTTGTGATCCACACACACACACACATATACAGTCCTATATGTTTGTGGTGCAATGGATTCAAAATTGAGCTGAGGTCTGAGGAAATAAATCTGCAAGAATTACGTATTGTGGGATGACGTGACTGTCTTCTTTTCTCGAGGTGTTTGAAAGGTTTTTTTTTTTTTTTTTTTTTTTTTAAAACAAGCCTTCGAACATATTTCTCTGTCACTATGTTCACTCATTTTCGTCTAAACAATACACCCAGACTTTCGATATGGACAAAACCTACACCATGGAAAACAGAAGTTCAATGAGGAAATGTAATTGGCTCTTCCTCCTTATGTGTCGAGCTGTGACAGGCTGACATGTCCAAAATGTGGGTGGGCCAAAATCTGGACTGAAATTCAGATATTTCATCAGTAAATGATTCTAAAATGACGACTGAGTTTATTTTATTTTTTTCTGCAGACATCATTTATAAATCCAAAACTATGGAAAAAGTGCCCATGTCCTCACCTTTAACTCGTCCCTTGAAAGTATTTTGGCACCGGTGTTAATTCTCAACTCTCGCAGGCCTTTTAGAAAATATATGGACAACAAGAAGGTAGATACAAGAACAGCTGGTATACAGAATACAAGAATGTAGAAGTCAGTAACATAGTAATTACTTTTTTATATTAAACATTTACATTTTCATTAAAAGCATCTTGAGCACTACTATTCTCACCAGCACACTTGTGTGTCTTAGCCCGATCCTTATGAGAGAATCTCTGACCACAAATTGAGCAGGAAAAGGGTTTCTCACCAGTGTGGGTTCTTGTGTGTTTTATTAAAGTTGCCTTTTCAGAGAATCTTTGACCACAAAATGTGCAGGAAAAAGGTTTTTCACCAGTGTGGGTTCTTGTGTGTACTTTGAAATCTCCCTTGTGAGAGAATCTTTTACCACAAACTGAGCAGGAAAAAGGTTTCTCACCCGTGTGGGTTCTTGTGTGGCTTGTCAAGTTTCCCTTGTGAGAGAATCTTTGACCACAAACTGAGCAGGCAAAAGGTTTCTCACCAGTGTGGGTTCTTGTGTGTATTTTTAAGGCTCCCTTCTGAGTGAATCTTTGACCACAAACTGAGCAGGAAAAAGGTTTCTCACCAGTGTGGGTTCTTGTGTGTTTTTTTAAATGTCCCTTCTGAGTGAATCTTTGACCACAAACTGAGCAGGAAAAAGGTTTCTCACCAGTGTGGGTTCTTGTGTGTATTTTTAAGTGTTCCTTCTGAGTGAATCTTTGACCACAAACTGAGCAGGAAAAAGGTTTCTCACCAGTGTGGGTTCTCGTGTGTATTTTTAAGACTCTCTTCTGAGTGAATCTTTGACCACAAACTGAGCAGGAAAAAGGTTTTTCACCAGTGTGCGTTCTAGTGTGTATTTTTAAAGTTTCCTTCTGAGTGAATCTTTGACCACAAACTGAGCAGGAAAAAGGTTTTTCTCCAGTGTGTGTTCTTGTGTGGCTTGTCAAGTCTCCCTTGCGAGAGAATCTTTTATCACAAATAGAGCAGGAAAAAGCTCTCTCTCCAGTATGTGTTATGTGTTGTTTCAAACTGCTCTTAAACGTTTTCCCATACTGAGAACATTTCCATCGTTTGTTGTCAGTGTGACATGTCATATCACCTTCAGACTGTTTATCATCATGATTTTCATCAGTGTGAGGAGAGTGTGACATCATGTCGTCACTATCTGACAGTGGAGGTAAGAGGCCGTCTGCTTGTGATCCTCCACAGTGGTCTCCATCACCTTCTGTTGTAATGTGTTGACTTGAGCTGCTGCTTGGAGGCTCCACCCCTCTGTTCTCCTCACTTTGACCATCTTCACTCTTCAAAGGGACACCAGTAGATGGAAACTTTGTGATATCCTCCTCTTCCACCTTGATGTGGGGGCAGGCTTCTTCCTCCTCTTTTTTAATCGAAATGGGCTCCTCTTCCTCTTTGATATGGTAGACCTCTTCGTCCTCCACTTCCTCTTTAATGTGAGGGGGCTCTGGCTCCTGCCGCTCAGTACGAAGCTCTTCAGTGATGTCTGCAAGACACAAGAACACAAACACACATGGTTTGTAAATATTTTCTCATGTTGTGTATTATGGTTTATATTTATATTTAAGGTTAATATGAAAACTAGATGAGTTTAATGTATTGGAAATAAAACTAGATGGGTCAACAACAACAATAAAATGTGAAAGTGTAAATTAATAAACTTCATAAAATCAATAGTATCAATTAAGATAATACAGTGGACCCTGCATACTCCCTGTTTGGCATTTGCAAATTTCTTTGGCATTTGCAAATTTTTTTGTATTGTTGTTGTGACAGTGTTGTTGTGACCAGTAGGTATATATTGGGGACCACCAGAAATGGCACCTACGAAGAGGCACGCTTACGAAGCAAAGTTTAAACTGCAAGCTATCAGTTAGGCAGAGGAACATGAGAATCAAGCAGCCGCAAGAAAATTCAAGATCAACGAATCCATGGTTCGCAAATAGATGAAAATGTACTGCAGTTCTTGTCCAAGTTGGGGTGTCGCTACGGCTGGTAATTGGCTAGGATGCCACAGGGTGAAGTTTCCTCTGCATTTTTTGGCCATTTCCAGTAGCCGTTTTTCCTTTCCTTTCCGTAACAAGGAACAAAGCAACAACAATGGTGACCGTGGAACAGCGTCTGCTTGAACAAATGCACCTAGATGACCAGATGATACGTATAATTATGGTGCAAAATCGCTCAAGAAGGCGTGGTACGTGGAACCGGGAGGAACGGTGGGTACGACTCAAACGGACCAATCACGAGAGATGATCTCTGCGGCATTCTACGCGCAGCAACAATTTTTGTCATGTGCGCGTCAAGTGACGCAGAGGGGCCACGCGGGCCAGTGCATCGGTCACGTGATGCAATGCGGGTGTTGTCGGCCGCGCGAGCGTGGGAGTATAAAGAGGCCTTTATTTTGAAATTTACAGCCCTACTTTTATTTAGTAAATTAGAAAACACACAGTTGTGCTCATATGTTTTATTACCCAGGCAGAATTTGTAAGATAGGTACAATTCTTTGAAGAAAACAAGAAGGACCAGGTGAAACATGAAATGTTATTTTAATGGGATTCAAATTAAACGGTCAAGCATTTCATAAAAGCATTATCATTAAACAAAACATAACCAAATAGAAATTAGTGATGGTTGTTCGCTCATCAGTCATATTTAAAAAAAAAAAAAAAACAACAACATTATTTCACAAATCCTGCCAGGGTATGTAAACTTTTAAGCACAACTCTACATATATGCAGTCATATGCACCCTTGTCATACTGGAATGAAAGTGTAGGCTTCACCTTTCTCATAGCCTCTTGGTGGCGGTGGCATTTTGTAATGAAAGTGTCCAGCTTTTTCATAACCACTAGATGGCGGGAGACATTTATAAAATGTTTTTCCCAATTGCCCCTATACACCTATGTATAATGCGCACCATTGACTTTTGACAAATTTGGGGGGGGGGGGGGGGGATTGCGCATTATACACAAGAAATTACGGTAGTCCTCCATTTTGACATCTTTTGTGCACAGTAACGATTGAACATGACCTTTTGTTTTGATTAATTTTGAGACCTGAGCGACGACTTTCTAAGTCTAATTCCTGAATACGACGATGTAGTTGTTCAGCATCGTAGGAAAATAAAATGATGTCATCTGCAAAACGAAGATCCCTCAAATAACCGCAGTTATTTTTAGCCCTTCCTTTTCCCAATTGAGCTTTTTAAATATTTCTTCAAGGCAACCAAGCTGTCAACAGCTTCGGAGACAGTGTGTCGACTTGCCTGACGCCTTTCCGTAGACATATTTGCACTCTTTTATCACGGAGACCTGAACCAGAAGAACCGTTGTATATTGATTGTAGAATGTTGATAAAGGTCGTTTCTATCCCTTGATTTAGCAGTGCCTGCAATGTCAAAGTTGTGATGACTGAGTCAAACACTTTTTCATAGTCAATGAAGGCTACACACAGAGGCATTTTGTACTCGTTAAATTATTTTTTTAACTGTATGTGGTATATGTTTTTTTTTAAGTTGTCTTTTACTTTTCTGTACCTTGCTTTTTTTTTTAATGTTTTTTATATTTTTTTAAAAATTGTTTTAATCATGTAAAGCACATTGAGTTACAAGGATTTTTGTATTTCTTTTGTTCAGACAAAGCAACTGTTTTCCAGTAAAGAGGAATCTCTTACCTTGCTGAGTTTCGTTTGTCACTCCAGCTTTCGTGAGAGCTGTCACTGCTTCCTGGTGTGACGTGTCTTTTAAAACAGCCGATCGGGTCGGGAAACCATCAAAATAAAGTTCCCCGACCCGATCGAATCTGCGCTTCAACCCCTCACCGCCATTGAAGAATGGTGTCCCAGATGTGAGGGAGCATGTACGCTCCCTCATCCCCGTTGATGGTGTCATTTCTACACTTCCGTATTTTTATTGACTCTTTTATCCATTGTGTGTATTTATTGGTTTCAGAGGTGATAATCTTCCCATTTTCCCAGTCCATAATGTGGTTGTTCCTCCTGCAGTGATCTGTTATGACTGTTTTGATTTTGTTTTCACTCCTGTATCTATTTGATCGTTTCTCATTCTGCGTTGTATCAGTTCTGTTATTCCTCTGATGTATGGTAAGTGTTACTACCTCCTTGTTTTTGGTGTCCATTTTCTGTTTGTCGTTCTCTTTTCTTTCCTTTTTCTTCTCTTCATGTTGTCTGGCTTGCTGATTTTCCTCCTCCTGTCTGTCCTTATTGGAGGCTTTAGAGAATATCTGCTCACATGCCTTTTAGGGAACTTTTATTCAACGTGCGTTAATGTAATGTAACATTTAACTCGTTACTATATCACATTGTACAGTTTGTATATGTCTTAGCTCCTATTTTGCGTTGTTTTACTTACCTGTCTGCAGCCAGGTCGGCATTGTAAATATTGTACCTGGATACGGTTCTATAAAATAAATAAATAAATAAATATAAATGACTTCATGGACAGCGCTTATTCAGTTTATAAATACAGCAGTGTGAAGTATTTCGGTATTTGTAAATGTGTTTACATGAAAGAAAATTTATTGTATATTGCAAATATTTATTTGTGAACGGAAGGTTTTTTTTATTTTTGTGGTGTAGGATGTTCTGATGTCCAGAGGAGATACTGGTTTGTGTGTGTGGGTTTCCTATAAATTGTTATTTTTATGCTGCCATCTTCATTGCGGTGTATGTTTAAGTCCAGGAATGACATGGTCCACTTAGTTTCCTCTTCATGTGTGACTTTTATGTTGCCGGTACTGTCTCTTGTGTTGAGATGGTCTGTAAAGTCTTGTGTGTGTCCAGTTTTTCTTATTTCGTATGTCGTCTACGTATCGTTTCCAGAGTGTTGGTTTGTATTGTTGGGGTGCAGTCTGGATGGCTTTGGTTTCCAAGTCCTCCATGAAAAAACTGCTCATATTGCGAATTGTGGATCTCCCATTGAAGCGCAGACTCGATCGGGTCGGGGAACTTTATTTTGAAGGTTTCCCGACCCGATCAGCGGTTTTAAAAGACACGTCACACCAGGGAGCAGTGACAGCTCTGCCGAAGGCTGGAGTTGACAGCCAAAACTGTCAGCAAAATAAGAAATTCCTCTTAACCAGGAAAAAAAAATGGTCTGAACAAAAGAAACCAAATAACCCTTTAAAAGAAGACAAGATGAACGTTGTAGACCTATCACATTGCGTTACCGTGTGTATTCAATGCCCTATATAAATAACACACCATTTTCCATTTTTTCTTCTTCTGTGTAGTTACTGCACCATTCATTGCGTGACGTGGCGGGATGCTAGAATAATAATCACGCACACATTGAATGAATAATGAAACTCGTTGCCAAAACTTAATTATCAATTTTATTGATTAATCATTGCAGCCCTAATTATATGTAACATCACACAGTGCCCTTAACCTTAAATAAACACAGGAATATTATTAAAATTAGAATGCATTTCCTTAACAAGTGAGAGAGAAGTGAACCGACCTGCTCTGCATTGTACAGTTCGCGGCTGCAGATTGAAAACAGCGTCCAGTAGTTTAGATTGTGGCTCCTTTTTTTCTATTGGTCCCCAAAGTTCCTCCTCGTACTCTGCTGTCCTTCTTGCGCACATTTTCACACGCCGATCACAACACTTTTCGGTCTACGTTGAAGGGATGAGAAAAGCAAGTGCAAATCGGACATGTGAAACAATGGTTAAGAATCGGACATCGTGGGTTAAACCACTGTTTCCCAACCAGGGGTACACGAGCACATTGCAGGAAACAGGCTTGGACAGGTGTCACAGAAAACATGAACCGGCGTTATGTATTCAGGATTTTTTTTTTAATTAACTGTAATCCAGTCCTGTTACTGAAAAAAGACATGTAACCAGATTACAGGTACATTTATTAAAAAGTTTGATTAATTTGCAGGATTACATTTTTAATGTGGGGAGAGAGCGGTCTGAGCACTGGCTTTCGCACTCCCGGGCCGAGCAACCTTGTCAGGAGTTTAGCAGAGTGGAAAGTGGGGAAACGGTGACAACATACCGCAGCCACCACGGCCACCGGTTGAATGGCCGTGTTGCTGTCCCAAAAGCGGCTTGTTTAAAAGCGAAGGACTAGACAGTGACTCTGGATTGTAGTCACTGGAGGATTGATTCATTTTGGATAATATTTACAAAGAAAACTGAGCTGTCAGTCATTTGGACTGCTGCTTACTTCGGCGATTGTGAGAGTTAGCGAGCACGCAGCTAAATTGGAAGTAAACATTTCACTATCCCGTCACAAATCACTCATTGCTTTACTTTTTAAACACCGTATTACCACTGCTAAACCTGTCACCGGGAAGTTTTTCCATGGTGACGTCATGTATCGTCGAGTGTGTGTGCTTGCGCGTGTGTGTACACCTTATTTTGTCCTCTTATTTCCATCCATTTTTTGAGCCGCTTCTCCTCACAAGGGTCGCGGGCGTGCTGCAGCTTATCCCAGCTATCATCGGCTATCAGCTATCATTTCTCCGGGCAAACTCCACACAGGCGGGGCCAGGGATTGAACCCCGGTCCTCAGAACTGTGAGGCAGATGCTCTAACCAGTCGCGCACCGTGCTGCCTCTTATTTCCATCTCTCTCGCAATAACAAACAGAGTGTTTGGCTCATGTACAAAGGTTTGAAAAACTTTGTTATGAAGCTAGTAAATCTAATTTCCCTCACGGGGTGAAGTTTCTCTCTTTCTATCTATTCCTCTTGTTGGAGAGTGAGCGCAATGTCCTATCACCGAAGGCCAAAAGGCCCAAATTACAAATTAATGAACAATTGCTCAACTCACCAAATGTGTGTTTGTTTGTTTTTCCTCTGAGGAACGGTAACCAGTTAAAAACTCACACAGGTTGCAATTTGATCTGTTTTATGTCAGGACTTCAGCAAAGAGGACAATTTTATCCAAATTCTGGGCTTTTTCCTTTTCCCTGATACCGAACCTCACGCCCGTGGTGTCGAAGGGTAGAAAATGGCGCCTCGCCCCTAGCAGCCTTCACAATTTATACTATCATGGGAGGAGCAGCTTCATCCAATGGCTGTTGAGCCTCACTTGCCTCCCTGTCGTCCAAGTTTGCGCAAGCAGCAGTATATTTGCACAAACGGGTCAAAATAACTTTTCTGCGCAAACAGTTATACAAGTGGTCAAAGTAGAGAATCATCAAACGTATGGGTGGGGGTACTAATGGTATGACAAAATGCTCAGGGGGTACACAAGACAAAAATGGTTGGGAACCACTGGGTTAAACGTTGCCTTGGTTAAAATGGCAAAGCATCAAAAGCAACAACAAGAGGAAACCGTAGAACATGTAATTATGGATTGTAAGAGATATGAGACAGAAAGAAGACAGCTAATTTGTGACCTCAGGACAGAAAATGAGTGTTTAAACATTATAGACATGCAACAAAACGATTCAAGAAATAAGTGTTCCGGGATATTATTTCAGTATCTCAGACAAACAAAACTGCTGGAGAATATTTAGCGGTTGTTTTACATTTAAGAGTTAATATGAGATATTCTGGTCCACACGGTTGTAGGTGGTGGAAAAAGAACACTTTCCCCTCACACTTGATCTCTGCTTCGTGAAGTGTTGATCACAAAAAAACCCGTTTCTTTGTTAGCATGCTAAGCTAAACTAGGCCGAAACGCTTCAACGTGCAACCAGGCGATTTCAACTACACACGAAGACTGAACGAATGAAGTCTTAGTCCAGTACAGTAGTGATTGACTTACTGTGACGAGGATTCAACACGTTTGGTACAAATCCAGGACTTTTTTTCGTGCAGCAAGTGGCAGCGCGTGTGATTACGGTTGAGACGAGTGTCGTACATAGATAAGACGACTAGATACACCGGGGCGCAGTAGCAGCCTGGCTACCTAACGTGCCTACTGGCGGCCATGTTGGGAAGGTCGTTGTTCCCATAGAAGGCAATGCATGACACTGAAATTAAGTCGTAACTTGCTCATTTCTTAACCGATATTAATGAAGGCGACTTTCTTGTCAACGCTAAAGCATATGCTTTCATTACACAACATTTGAAAAAAAGACAAAAGAAGTTTAGTTAGTTTAGCCCCCCCCCCCCGCGAGTTTAGTGCCACCGTCGGTACAGAACTCAAAATGGGCGTATTGTATCTACCTATATAGATACCTGTGAGTGTCGTCATGCAAACGCAAACAATCTTCGCCTCCCCACCAACTGGAATTGGCCGAGTTTCGTCTTTATTCCACCTGAATGTTATTTATCTCGTTTTTATCCAGCATATTTTACCACTAATTTAGTTTGAAATGATCGAAACAAACTATCAAATCCAACCTCCTGCGTCCGCGCATGCGCTTCCCTCGTTGCGGAGCAACTTCCGCTACAGATCGACTTTCGTGCAGTTTTGTTTGAGTAACCGAATTCGTTCCACGAATTAATTATTCCCAATTAGTTGTAGACGGATTGAAACCGCGACACAGTTCGTCCTTCACTGCTTTAAAGAAGTAAAACTTCATTTAAATCTTCGCGTCCGGATAAACTCGTCTTGGTGGTGCAAGTTGAAGCTTCTCGGCCTAGTTAGCTTAGCTCGCTAACAAAGACGCGTTTGTCAGCAACATAGCGCAAATTAGAGATCGCCTGTGAAGGTGTTGTGATTATCGTGTGAAATATGTGTGCAAGGACGACAGCAAAGTACGAGAAGGAACTTTCTGGAACGAAAGAGGAGGACGAGCCACAACGTCAACTTCTGGACTCTGTTCGCATGCAGCCTCACGTTGTGTTACACAGAGCAGGTTTGTACTCCTCTTACTCTCACTTGTTTAGTTACTAACTACTTTATGTTGTGAAAAATATTCCTCCTTTTATGTTTGAATGGAATCTTCTTGACTATATGTCATAGTGACGGCCAAATGAAACCTAATTTCTTTATACTCGCGCGACGTCACGGCGGCTGTCCACGCGTAGTTTGCCTTTATACTCGAGCGCAACCCACGCGCGCAGTTTTGAAAATGTACTGCAGTCCACCTCCAAGTCACTGCGGTCAAGCCAGCATCCACTCGTAAAGTAGCAGTCAAGCCAGCCGCCCCAAATTTTGTTCATTCTTGGCATTATGGCAATAAATCGCCAACTCGCAGCGAAAGCCACCTTCAAAATAAAAGCCTCCCCAATAATACGGACGTCAATGCTCTTCGGTTAAGGAATGCAACCAGCAATGTTAATTTGAATCTTGAGATGCATTTAAAAAATGCGTTTATTTTATATCTTATGTAAAATAAATGGTAAATGGACTGCACTTATATAGCGCTTTATCTACACCATCACAGTGCCCAAAGCGCGTCACAAAGCCTCACATCCACACACATTCATAAACCAATGGGCGACTGCTGCCATGCAAGGCTCTGCCAGGCCCACTGGGAGCAAATTAGGGTTCAGTGTCTTGCCCAAGGACACTTCGACATGCGGACAGTCATAGCAAGGATTTGAACCTGTTCTACCTACTGAGCCAAAACCACCCTAAAATAATCCCATTGGTATCGCAAGACAAGTCCAGATCTATGTGACAGACCACCAAGGACTCCACTAAAAGAGGTTGGATGAAGATCTGATATTGTATTTCAAAATAAAAGTCTCTGAAAACTGCATATTTTTCTGTCATTACCCCTGACTGAAAAAAATCTGTTAAAAAAAAAATCTATGAGCTATTGCAACACCGGTCCAGTACAGGGGAGATACTACACCACCTCAAGTCTCCAACAAAAGTGGTCCCACCAAAATCTGATGGGGCATTTCAAAATAAAAGTCCCTGAAATTGGTATATTTCACTGTCACTACCACTGATTTAAAACATTCATTACAAACAACCTACAACCCCAATTCCAATGAAGTTGGGACGTTGTGTTAAACAAATAAAAACAGAATACAATGATTTGCAAATCATGTTCAACCTATATTTAATTGAATATACTACAAAGACAAGATATTTAATGTTCAAACTGACCAACTTTATTGTTTTTAGCAAATAATCATTAATTTAGGATTTTATGGCTGCCACACGTTCCAAAAAAGATGGGACAGGTGGCAAAAAAGACTGAGAAAGTTAAGGAATACTCATCAAACACCTGTTTGGAACATCCCACAGGCTCATTGGGAACATGCGGGTGCCATGATTGGGTAGAAAAGGAGCTTCCCAGAATTGTTCAGTCATTCACAAGCAAAGGTGGGGCGAGGTTCACCTCTTTGTTAACAAGTGCGTGAGAAAATAGTCCAACAGTTTAAGGACAATGTTCCTCAATGTACATTTGCAAGGAATTGAGGTATTTCATCATCTACGGTCCATAATATCATCCAAAGGTTCAGAGAATCTGGATAAATCAGTGCATGTAAGCGGCAAGCCGAAAACCAACATTGAATACTTTTGGAATGAGCTTCTTTTTCTGAAATTCGGTATTACTTTTACGCCAGATGTAATGGGGGACACAGCTTCCAAAACGTTCAACTATTGTCTCGTCAGACCACAGAGTATTTCCCCAAAAGTCTTGGGGATAATCAAGATGGCTTCTGGCAAAATTGAGATGAGCCTTGATGTCCTTTTTGCTCAGCAGTGGTTTTTGTCATGCAGGCCATTTGTGCCCAGTCTCTTTCTTGTGGTGGAGTCATGAACACTGATCTTAAGTGAGGCCTGCAGTTTTTTGGATGTTGTTGTGGGGTCTTTTGTGACCTCTTGGATGAGTCGTCGCTACGCTCTTTGCATAATTTTGGTCGGCCGGGCACTCCTCGGAAGGTTCACCACTGTTCCATGTTTTCACCATTTGTGAGTAATGGCCATAAAAGAGAAATAATTAACATGACCATTTTTTTCATGGGATTATAAAACAAGTATCTATAATGAATTATGATTTAAGTACATCTATTATTACAGACTTGTTTATATACAGAATGCAAGGTATAAAATCATATACAATGTGTCTAAATGAATATCTATTTCTTCAGCTATTTACAAGCTGTGAACTGGCCCAGACTAAGACTAATAATAAAATGTTAAGCACATGTAAAAAGATCTAAAAAGAGAAGAAACCGTTCTTATGTCTACAAACCAAAAAGGTTTAGTCCTTTATTTGTACAGAAAATAAGTAACGATTATGACTTATGTCTACAAACAAACATAAGTTAATCCAGGTTAGGTCGGTGGGTCATGAAAAATGAGCACCAAGCAACAACATGAGCACCAGACCAATTTTGTTTTTGTTTTTAGCAGAGCTGTTGTTTATATTCCGGCTGCTCTCATTTCCAAACACGACAACTCTTTCCCACTCACCCTGCCTCATAGAGCTGCGCTGTAAAAAACAGCTAATGCACCTAGCTGCTAACCAATGATGAGACATTTCTCCGAGGTGGGCTGGCGCTATTCAAGTGTGGCACAAAGTCCGCGTGAGCTAAACTGAACTATGATAGGAACAAATGTTCATCCAGTGATTCCATTCAGTACTTTCACACAAATGATTTCTTCGTTTGAACGGGTCATTGTTGAACGACATAACACTGAGACACTCGGGGAGTGTGAGACAAATTTAAACATGCAGTAAGTTGAACACAAAGGAGTAACTAATGTTTTCACGTAACTTCTGGTTTTAGCCATTCTCTTTTAGCTCATCATTTGGCATTTTGTTGACAAAAAGTTGACGTTATAACAATAAATAGGTTGCAAATGTAACAAAATCTTCCAACTGGATGGTAGAATTAACCATCAAGGGGTTCTTGGATTAATTTTGATGTGACACGAAAACTAGCTATGATGGGTCATTAACTATTTCAGCTTACCAAAATTGCATTAATTACTCCAGTTAGTAGTGCCTCATGTCAAAGAAGTTTCTCTGCGCACTTAAACCAAGCAAAAGCCTAGGGATACAAAATATTAGTCTAGGAGGGCAAACTCTCTTGATGGGAAAAAAAATGTCACACAATTTCCCACTCAGCATGCAAACAGGAGACTCATGGTAATTTACATCATGCAAATTGTAAAGATCTGTAAATATGAACAAAGATGAACAAAAATATTCTTAAGTGTGTCACTTTTAGGCAGGCCAGTTCCCTTTTTTTTTAATTGCAAAGCAAACAAATTAAAATGACCTGTATTCTATTTCTGTACATCACACTTTACCTATAGTAAAATAAATGGCTCATAAATTATTGATTGTGACTCAATTTGAGTGCCTTGAGAAGCTTTTGAAATGACCAATTATTGTACTTTGCATCCATCCGTTTTCTACCGCTTATCCGAGGTCAGGTCACGGGGGCAGTAGCTTTAGCAGGGATGCCCAGACTTCCCTCTCCCCAGTAATGTGATATATGGTTTTATTGTTTAACTGGTTTGTGCTTGAACATTGGTGCTAATTTTCAGGGAAGATAAAATGTAAATCAGATAAGGGTGTGGGGGTGTGCTGCTTGAAAGCTCCCAGTAGGGTGTGTCATGAACGGAACAGAGGATAGGACCCAAAAATGCACGACTCCAAAACAAATGGACAGTTTCCAAAAAGAGAGGTTTAATATACGGGCAGAGGTCGGTACACAGGCAGGCAATCCAAGAAAGGCAACAGTATCCAAAAACATGAGGCAAAGAGGCGAGGTCGATAATCGGAACCGGGTCAAGTCTTACTGTGAGTCTGTGACGTGGAAACAAGGAATGCTGGAACGCGACGACAAGGTGCAACGAACTGGCGACGAGAGGTAATGAGACACGAGGTTAAATACAAGGGGTAATTAGGGTGAACGAGGCACAGGTGGTGAAGATTCTCACAGGAGCAGGTGTGTGTGTGAAACGAGGGGAAGACAAAAACCGGAACACACACCCAGGACAGGTTGCACGTGGAGGCCACAGGGAACATCTGTCGGAGATAACAGTGGCTACAAAGGATTGCTGTGAACTTTGAGAAGCGAGACGTGTGGAGACAGCGTCTGGCAAACGGCCATCATTCTGAATAGCAACGATGACGTCAATGGACCCTGGACCAATCAGACGAAGACAATTCCACATTTCCTCTTTGAAACCTTGTATAAGTCTGGGGCAGGAACAGATAGCTTTGTTCGGACTACACTATCTCTGCTAAGGCTAAGATGGGGTAGCTGCGGACCCAGAGTTCTGAAGTATGCATAGACTCCTCTGTCAGGAATAAATTGGTTGGCTTTTAACACATCGTTATAATCGTAGTTCATTCACGAAAATGAACACGCTAGGAACCTTGAGAGTTAATAGGTGATTTTAAAACGCAGGTTATTTTACCAGGCACTTCATCCAGTTCTTCGGGGGGATCCCGAGGTGTTCCCAGGCCAGATTGTACTGTACTTTCCGTTTTGTGCAATTACGTTCCTACCAGTTTTCTCCAGGTACTCCGGTATACTCCCACATCCCGAAAACATGCATGCTAGGTTGATTGAAGACTCTAAATTGTCCACAGGTGTGAATGTGAGTGCAAATGGTTGTTTATCTATATGTGCCCTGCGATTGGGCGGCGACCAGTTCAGGGTGTACCCCGTCTCTCGCCCGAAGTCATCTGAGATAGGCGCCAGCACACCCGTGACGCTCGTGAGGATAAGCGGTTCAGAAAATGGATGGACCTTTTGACCATAAACCTTTTCCAAATCATGTTTATTTTGTTAGAATCTATTTAATTAGGTTAGGGCTAAATTAAGTTACAGTACACATTGTGAATACATCTAAAGACCACTTCAAGATTTTGCTATATTAATAGATTTACCATCTATTAATAATGCAGTACTGTAATTGTCATACATCCTAGAATCACATTCGCAACTGCCAGTGAGGTCTGTGGGTGGGGAGGAAAAAGACCACCAAGCAACAACCTCTGGTGCGCCATGGAGCACCAGACCAAAATTTGTATGTGCACCCCTGTATATACAGTAGCTGCCTGTTAATGGCAGGAAATAGTTAAATTGTGAAGCTCAACGGAGCAGACGGACTAGCACAACGCGGTTACATCATCAATGCGAGGGAAGAAGGCAGAAGCGGCGCGTACATATTTGATTCAAGGAGCGCAAAATATATGCAGATGCGGTGGTTTGCAAGCTGCCGTTAAACACAAAAAAAGAAGATGTTGACTTTTTGCGGTGGCTGCGAAAAAAGAAGACAAAATGCCAAAACTTTGGGAGTATTTCAGACTGATAAGAAAGGCGAACACCGGTGACACGAGAGCCAAAATTTAGGGACGGGAGCCTGGCGCAGCTGCCGAGGAGCCGGAACGGGAGCCTGACGCAGCTGCCGAGGAGCCGGAACGGGAGCCTGGCGCAGCTGCCGAGGAGCTGGAACAGGAGCCTGTCATATGAGACTAGGACGGGAAAAAACTGACTAGGACGGGAAAAACTAGGGAAGGAATCGGAACAATCAAAATCGGATCAATCAAAATCGGTGTCGGAGTCAGAATCTGAAAAATCTGAATCAAAAAAACAATGTGAAGGTAAAATTGTAGGGCATGGGGAATAACTAGGAAAAGTGGGGGACACAGGTGAAAAGGACTGAGAAGACTGAACGATAGGGCTTACCGGAGGAGGGTTGTTATGGTTGGCAGGCTAAGTGCCCAGACTGGTGGCGTGCAGTGTGACGCTGTGTTCTTCCCGCTGGGTCCTGTTTTGGTCGGTGCTTTCTGTCACGATTGGTTGTCGAAGGCGAGGAAGGCAAGGCAAAAACGTGGAGGACCCAAGTGCAGGGATGCAAGAACGGAGTGCAGGAGTCTCAAAAAATTATATTTAATTTCCCCCCACAAAAGGCAAACATGGATCATGGATAACGCAAACTAAATGTAGTCCCACAACAGATAACCAAAGTAGCACTTGAATAAACCTAAAACTGGAAACAAACTATGACTGGTGAGGAAGACGTGGAACAGACAGGGGTATTGCGCAATAATAATAATAAAAAAAAAGAAAAATTTAACTGCAATATAGAAGGGGGTTTACTGTACTATCACCACTACTATTACTATATTCTATTACTCCTACAATACCACTACTACCATCACCACCAATACTACCACCAATATCACAATTATGACTACCACTGCGACGTCTATCACCACCATTACTACGATTACAACTACTACTTCAATTGCTCCTATCATACTTTCAAGAATAGGAGTAAAATATTTATGAACTGTGTGGATAAAGTGTTATTTCTGCTTACATTAATAACAATGTGCTCATTACTGTTAAAATAAAGGAGATTTTTCCATAATCAGACTGCCCACTTCTGGGAAGGTTCACCACTGTTCTGTGTTGTCGCCATTTGTGGATAATGGCTCTCACTGTGGTTTGCTAGAGTCCCAAAACTTTAGAAATGCCTTTATAACCTTTTCCACACTGATCAATCTCAATTAATTTATTCCTGAATTTATTTAGATCTCTGCATGATGTCTAGCTTTTCAGGATCTTTGGGTCAAATTCACTTTGTCAAGCAGGTCCTATTTAAGTAATTTTTTGATTGAGAAGAGGTGTGGCAGTATCAGGCCTTGGGTGTGGCTGGAGAAATTTAACTCTGGTATGATTAGCCACAGTTATGTTTTAACAGGGGCGTGGCAGTTTTTTCACACAGGACCATATAGGTTTGGATTCTTTTTCGCCCTTAATAAAAACCTTCATTTAAAAAACGCATTTTGTGTTTACTTGTGTCGTGTTTGATTAAATGAAATTTGTTTGATGATGGGAAACAAGCATAAGCACACGCCAAAAAATAAGTAATCAGGAAGGGGGCAACCACTTTTTTTTTTTACCCTACTCTAACTGCATGTTTTTAATGTGGCCAGAGAAAAGCCAAGTGACCAGAGGGAGAATACTCCAGAAACTCTACTCAGGAAGGCCAGAGCTCGGTTTCGGACAGCCAACCTGAGAACTGTGTGTAGATGTGCTCAACACTAGTGGCCCCTAACTGATCATTTTGAGGGGCGCCAGGAGAAAATGTATTAATTCGACTTGCAGAGTAAATATTCACATTTCCTCTCATTGGGTCTCATTCACTAATCATGCATACACAGATTTGTGTATACATTTTGATGCACAAATCTGTGGTTTATCAATATGTCTGTATTTTGTTTTCCTTTTTTTTTAATTCGTACTGTTTGCCACAGGTTGAGAATTTACTTGTGGTGGTGATCAGCACATACACAATACAAGAATATTTGTGTGTATGATATATACACATCACCATTTTTCCCATTAAATATATTTCTGAAGGTGCTATTTACCTGAATATTTCTCCAGTTGTTGGGAACAACCCAAGTAATCCATACATGAGAAGAAAGAACAAAGAATCAGAATCATCTTTATTTGCCAAGTATGTCCAAAACACACCAGGAATTTGTCTCCGGTAGTTGGAGCCGCTCTAGTACAA
This sequence comes from Phycodurus eques, assembly GCF_024500275.1. Lineage (NCBI taxonomy): Eukaryota > Metazoa > Chordata > Actinopteri > Syngnathiformes > Syngnathidae > Phycodurus > Phycodurus eques. Next base: position 59,961 of record NW_026904024.1, on the reverse strand, counting down.
CAGACAGTCAATTTACAAAACACTTTGGAGACATAAAGACATTGACAAAAAACAATTGTGCAAAAAGATGCAGAAGAAAAATTAAGAAATTAAGTTGTTTGTAGTACTGTGAAATGACACAGGGAAAAAGTATTGAACACGCGAACTGGTATTTATTTAATACATTCTACAAAAGCCTTTGTTTGCAATGACAGCTTGAAGATGCCTCCTGTATGGAGAAACTAGTCGCATGTATTGCTCTGGTGTGATTTTGGCTCATTTTTCCACACAAGCAGACTTCAAATCTTGAAGGTTCCTTGGGCTTGGACCTTGAGTTTTAGTTCTTTCCATAGATTTTTGATTGGATTCAGGTCAGGTGTTTGGCTGGGCCATTCAAGCAGCTATATATTTTTTTCTTTGAAACCAATTGAGAGTTTCCTTAGCAGTATGTTTTGGATCATTATCCTGTGTAGCGTATATTGTTTTTTGGATAAAACTGAATTTATTTAGGAAATAAATTTCTCGAAGCCGCAGCGTTGCTGCTGGTTTAGCGTGATTTGCCGCCTAGTGTTATAAATCAAGGTATTTTGTCTCGTAAAGGGCTCCACGTCACTTTTTATATGTATAAAATTTAGGAGAAGGTGACAACAAACCTTTTTATAAGTCTCAATCTAAAGGTTGCTACATTTTTTGAAATACGAGTTCTAGATGACAGAAGCTTACTTAAACTCAAAACACACACAAAACACGAGTGGAATTTTATCGAAAATATAATGAAATCTACGAGGGATTTATAGGTAAGCACAAAGAGGCTAACTACAAGAAGAAAATAACACTAATACTGGTGAAAGAAGAAAAAAATGGTGTATAAAAAGGGAAATAGGACATTGTGAGCTGCTGGGGTAATAAAAATGTGAATGTGAGCATTTAATGCGTTGAGTCAGAGCGAGAGAGCAAAATTGGGATTTTGTGTGATGCTAGTAAATTCCCAAAAATTATTAGGCACTAAACTTGTACATTTTGTCTTCTTTTGTCTTGCAGATGTCAGTGAAAATCTTCATCCAGCGCGGAAGCAATCAGTGTCCCCTCACATCAAAGAGGAAGAGGAGGATGAAGAGGTTCAACCCATCAAAGAGGAGGAGGAAGAGTTCCTACACATTAAAGAGGAAGAGCAGGAGGAAATCATCAAGGTTCCATCGACTGGCTTTGAAGAATGAAGATGAAGGTCAAAGTGAGGAGAGCAGAGGGACGGAGCCTCCAAGCAGCAGCTCAAGTCAACACATGACAACAGAAGGTGATGGAGACCACTGTGGAGAATCACAAGCAGACGGCCTCTTAGCTCCACAATCAGATCGTGACATGACGTTGCACTCTACTCACACTGATGGAAATGATGATGGTGAACCGTCTGAAGGTGATATGACATGTCACACTAACAACAAACAATGGAAATGTTCTCAGTCTGGGAAAAAAATTGCGAATAAGAGCATTTTGAAAAAACGTGCGCGAACACACACTGGAGAAAAACGTTTTTGCTGCTCACTTTGTGGTCAAAGATTCTCTGTGAAGGGAAAGTTAAAAATACACACAAGAACCCACACTGGTGAGAAACTGTTTGCCTGCTCAGTTTGTGGTCAAAGATTCTCTCGAAAGGGACATTTGACAAGTCACACAAGAACACACACTGGAGAGAAGCCTTTTGCCTGCTCAGTTTGTGGTCAATCTTTCTCTGCGAAGGGAACATTGACAAGTCACACAAGAACCCACACTGGTGAGAAACCTTTTGCCTGCTCAGTCTGTGATCAAAGATTCTCTCGAAAAGGACATTTGACAAGTCACACAAGAACACACACTGGAGAGAAGCCTTTTGCCTGCTCAGTTTGTGGTCAAAGATTCTCCTTAAAGGAAAGCTTAAAAGTACACACTAGAACACACACTGGTGAGAAGCCTTTTTCCTGCTCAGTTTGTGGTCAAAGATTCTCCTTAAAGGAAAGCTTAAAAGTATACACCAGAACCCACACTGGAGAGAAGCCTTTTGCCTGCTCAGTTTGTGGTCAAACTTTCTCTGAGAAGGGAACCTTGAAAAGTCACACAAGAACCCACACTAGTGAGAGAACGTTTTCCTGCTCATTGTGTGGTCAAAGATTCTCTAGAAAGGGACATTTGACAAGTCACAAAATAACGCACACTGGAGAGAAGCCCTTTTCCTGCTCAGTTTGTGTAAAAAGGTTTTCTCATAAGTATCTGGCTAAGAATCATAAGTGTGTTGGTGAGAATAGCAGTGATCAATGAAAGTTTTGCCTCTCATCGGAGAGAGCCCGCAGCTGCAGCTGAAGGGGGAGGCAACCTAAGAAGAAGTTTGCAAAGACTGGAGGGTGTGTCTGTGAATTAATGTGCAAGGACAGCCAGCACGGCAACTGGCTGCATGGACGAGGCAAGCTGGAAGACGAGGACGCCGTAACAGTTCATGTTCTATGTCTCTTATTGTCTGTGTATATTTTTCAGTTTGATGAACAATCGTAGCTATTTTAGTCCAGTATGCAACATTTGCAGCCAATTGGTGGGAAAGGGGAGGTTTCACGAGGGGAAGTGTTAAATGTCGAGGGTTAGGATGAGTGAGAAGAGCTCCCCTCCCGTTATATTGGGAGGAAGTAAATGCACGGTCCTTCCTCCAGTGTTCTCGTCCCTCCCGGTACCGAGTTGGTTGGTCCCCGACTCTGTATCTCCTGGCTTTGGGGTCAGTCCGGGTGTGTCTTCGCCCACAGAGTTAGGAAATTGAGGCTGAACCCTTCCACCCCGATGGTTAAAAGCCTCCGGCTGACCGCCGGAGCGAAAGGGAGGTGCACTGGCCTTCCACCCTTGGAATCTCCCTCCACCTTGATTCCCAACTCCTGTCTGGTATCTATTTTGGCCTCGGCGACCATACCGGGCCACTGTCCATCACTCATCCATCATTTTGTTGTAAATTTGTGTAATTCTTATTTTTATGAACTCTTTTATATATATAAAAGTTTCTTTTGTTTTCTTAGTTTTCTGTCTTTGTCATTAAGTTACTGATTTTCCTGTCGCCTTTGCTATATAATTAATAAATGTTCTATTGTCTAGTTTATAAATTGTATGTTCTACAATGAATTATCAGGTATATTATTGATAATGTATGGATTGTTATTGTAAAGATGCCAATAAATATATTTTTTCAAAAAAAAAAATTTATAAAAAAAATATAAAATAATAAAGAAACTATCAAACAAAGTTTTTTTTTTATTCAATTGTACTTGTCTTTATCCAATTCTATCTTTGTGTGTGCCAACAACAACGTTTCGGCTTATGTCAAGCCTTCTTCAGGTTTTAGCACACAATTTCCACTATCCTACTGTTATATCAAGAGCTGTTACTCGTTCGAAAGCAAAAGTGAAGTGACAAGATTTGGCTGGTTCCCTTTTCATAGCCTCTGTTTTAGTGACTCATTTTTCGTTTTTACCAGTGTATTTATTTCAATGCCCTTCCTTCACCAGTCTTCTTCTTATATGTAATTAGTGTAATTAGTGTATTTTTATGTTTTTGATTAATTAATTAATTAAATCCTATGTATTGTGTATATAGTAGGTTAGTGATTATTATTTTGTTTTTAATTCTGTAAATCTAGAACTCCTTAAATAAACCAATTTATAACTGATTAAGGGTTAGGTGAGGGGATAGGGGTGTGAATCCGAGCCTCCCCCTCGGGGGACGAGTGCCCCCGAGAGGAAGGAGGTGCACTGTCCATCCCCCAAGCTCTACACTCTGCAACCGCCCGGCCGCATCACAGAGAAACGCGGAAGGGTTAGGTGAGGGTAACCGAACCCTCCCTCTCCCACTATAGGGGAAATAATTCCCCTTCCGGGATCGGGGGGGAGATGCACGGTCCATCCCCCTACGCCATCTCCCGTCTCCATTTCGCCATTCCTGGCGGCGTGCCTGCTGGCCCCGCCGGTCATAGTGGACCACTTTCCACTCTCCACCAGTCATCTTTGTTTTAATTTTCTTTTTTGTATTTCCAATTGGGCGGCACGGTGGCCGACTGGTTAGAGCGTCAGCCTCAAAGTTCTGAGGACTCGGGTTCAATCCCCGGCCCCGCCTGTGTGGAGTTTGCATGTTCTCCCCGTTCCTGCGTGGGTTTTCTCCGGGCACTCCGGTTTCCTCCCACATCCCCAAAACATGCATGAATTGGAGACTCTAAATTGCCCGTAGGCATGACTGTGAGTGCGAATGGTTGTTTGTTCCTATGTGCCCTGCGATTGGCTGGCAAGCAGTTCAGGGTGTACCCCGCCTCCTGTCCGATGACAGCTGGGATAGGCTCCAGCACGCCCGTGACCCAAGTGAGGAGAAGCGGCTCAGAAAATGGATGGATGGATGTATTTCCAAATGAATTGTATAGAGTCGCCTTTGTTATTTATGTAATTTTTATGCACATATTAGTTCCCTTTCCTGTTTTAATGTCTTAATCTGTATCCTATGATTGGTTTTTATTGTTGTCCCCTAATTTATCGTAATGTTCATGAGATTTTCTAATAAGTAATTTATTTATTCTTATTCATTTATTTATCTTTATAAGGGTTAGTGTTAATTAGGGTTAGTGGTTAGGGTAGGGGAATGAAGGGTTAGGTGTGGAAGGATGAAGGGTTCAGTGAGGGGAACCGAGACCTCCCTCTCCCGGACACAGGGATATAATCCCCCTTCCAGGATCAGGAGGGAGGTGCACGGTCCTTCCCCCAACGCTCTCCTCCGTCCTCCTGTTCCCGTTCCTGGTGATGCGCCTGTTGGCGTCGTCGTCCATAGTAGACTTGGGTCCACTGTCCATTCCACATTTTTGTGTTTTTAATTTATGTGTATATTTATATTTTATCCAGAAATATTTATTTATTTATTAATTATTTATTAATTGTAATGGATTCTGGATTCACCACCTGTGCCTCGTTCACCCTAATTACCTATTGTATTTAACCTCGTGTCTCATTCCCTCTCGTTGCCAGTTCGTTGTACCTTGTCGTCACGTTCCAGCAGTCCTTGTCACAGACTCACAGTAAGACTTTGACCCTGTTCCGATTATCAACCTTGCCTCTTTGCCTCATGTTCTTGGATACTGTTGCCTTTCTTGGATTGCCTGCCTGTTTACCGACCTATGCCCGTCTATTAAACCTCTCTTTTTGGAAACTGTCCATTTGTTTTGGAGTTGTGCATTTTTGGGTCCTATCCTCTGTTCCGTTCATGACATTCTTATCCTCCTCAGTCCGAGTTCCCTGAGGAAGGGGGGCTCCGGCTAACCCTGAACAGCCTGAGTGCTGAGCTCTACAAGCTGGATGACATCCACTGGATCTGTCCAATAATGCACTGTGCTGAGGAGGTAAGGATTGCGAAACACCCTGGCGTGCGTGCGTTGTGGCAAATGTGATTGTGTGTGCATCCAGGGGTTGCTGTGTCCCAGGAGTAAAAGCAGCATAAAGCTTAAGATCATGCCCAAGGTGAAAAGGGAGAAGGAAAAGCTCCACAAGCAGAAGTCAAACAGCTCTCTCTCAGGTTGGAACAGCCGATAAAACACACCCAAAGTCATCGAGCAGACAAATTGGAATTTGGACTGTTGTTTTGAGCAGGTTACTTTGCTTCCCTCTAGTGGCCAAGTGAGGTAAAATTTGCAGCTGCATGGCCAGCTACTTGAAGCTGCTTTCACACAGCATTCCTTTTCCCCCCCTTCCATATTGTCCACCAATTTATTCTCCTTTCCTTTTTGAGAGCCTCACCCACCGAAATAGCCTTTGTCCTGAGAACGTGCGTGCTTGCACACTGCCGATTTAGGTTGCAACATTAACATAATTAGATGTCAGCGTGCCAGCTCCGATTGTTTTCAACACAAAGTAGCATGCGTAATGAGTTTTTTTTTAAATGAATACCTCTCTGACATTTTCAATCCAAAAAGTATTTTATAAACGAGAATTGGTCCTAAAGTTGTGGCCAGTTGTTAAAGATGTACTGTTTTTAGAATAACTTTTGTAAATCATTTTTGTGCGCACGTGTACATATTGCGGGCATCGGGCCAAAATCTTCCATGTCCAAAGTTCAGTCCACGTGGGACTGTTATTCTTCCAAATGACTGAGCGTTGTAAATTGCTTGCTCTTTGATGATGGAGTGTTAATAAAGACGTAGTTATTTTGTTTTCCTGACAAGTCATGGTTTTGGACATGCAAGTATTCCACCCAACGCCAATGATATCCAACCTATAGGATACAGCGTGGTTTTTGTACGAGCGCGCATTTGGAGTTTGTAATCGCTTGTGGTCGTGCCGCTTTAGATACATGGGATGTCAAGTGTACGACTCCTGAAGCAGAATCGCCAGGCAACCGATGATCTTTTCCGGCCCCTAACCTTGACCGCCGCGAGTGAGGAGATGCTGTCCTCTCATCTGCCGGCACCCGCTGTCCTGACTGTGGCGTAGGCGGCAAGGATTAGTTGTTTTGAGTTTCCTTACTGTGCTTATTTTTTTTTTTTGAAGCGGTGTCACTAGCATTGCTCCTCCACTGGCCTGCTGTGCTAATGAAAGAGCCTATAATTATGTCATTTTGTCATAAACGGTGTCTACACGTTGCTTGTATGCAGCAGAGTACAGCCATCTTTTAGAAACAACACAATGGAAACTGCCTTCAGACTGAAATGAGACTTTTCGTGGACACCTTGTTTCTACGCCATACAACCTTCAATGACACCAGAAGCCGATGTGCAGAAATCTTGGCCGTTGAACAGAAAAGAAAAACATTGAATGTATTTGTGTGTTGAGCTGTTAATAATACTACTGATAATAATACTGATAATGATGTGCACATGCAAGGTGCTCAAGTGGTTTTGACTTTGCTTGTCGTGACCTCAACTAAATGGGTCATGGGGGTGGTTCATGATCAGCTGACTCTGCTTTACCAGTAGTTCCCAATTGTTCTTATCGTCTTGCTCTCGTGGGTTTGCTGTCCAATCCCCCACCACCCTCCAGGTCCCCCCAACCATCCCCCCTGTGCGTTCATAAACACGATAGGATCAATCAAGAAATCAAGTTGGCCAAATGGGCAAATTTGTCGTTTGCATAAGAATGTTTAGTGTCAGCAGATGCTTGCTGTGAGGGGCATACAAAATGATAGCGCGTGCGTGCAGGAACATGCTTGTTTCCGCTCACGGTCGAGCATTGCCAAGCTCCGCTGTCGTCGGGTGCTGTTTCTGCATCCAATGTGCGCTGCTGCTTTTTTCCCTTCAAGGCTTTTGTGGTGTTGTGCCAAGTAGAGCGACACACTCCAGTGGTGTGTGCAATGTGGGGTTCATTTCAAGTTTACTGTGTCTGGGCTCGCACTTTACAGACTCCTTGATGGGGGAAATGTGCGTGTATACGCGTTTACGTCAAATTAGGCGAATAATATGATTTTTTATTTGTGAACTATTAAATATGTAATGTAAAAATGGACGCCCATCGATATGATCCATGGTTGTGGCGTCCCTGCTCCTGTGTCCACTGATGCGCTGGGCCAACGTGTTACCATGGTAACCACGTTACCCATTTGGAGCTTAAAGCCAAAGCTTAAGTAGACTCATGAATCACTTATTGATGAAGATAAAATGTTTGTGTACAATGTGTCACTTTTTGAAATTGTATCATCAACTTGTTGTGAACATATGAATGAAATGTGTATATGGGTTTTAAAAAGAAAGCTCATGTATATTTAATTTTATCAATGATTGTTTGAATGTAATTTAATGGGTTTAACAATGATTCCGCAATGCTGGGTGTTTGCACGAGTGTGTGCGTGTTGCCAGTTGTTCCGTCATGTAACAAAGATAAGCTTTGGAAATGAAAATGACTTGATGGTGTGATAAATGTGCGTCTGCTGCTGCTTCCAACGTGTCTGACTTAAAAGTAAGTTTTATTAATACCTGCATGTAAGTTTGTTCGGTTTGTATGAAAATGCTTGCCGCCGCTTCTCCCTACATACATTGTGACCAACAAAGCTGACACAATATGAAGTTGTCATTTCTCTTAATTGTTGATTAATGAAATGTTTAGAGTGAGGAGCTATAAAGGTGTTCTGTCATAAACTGACTTTGCCTCTTTTCCCAACACAACTCTGCTTTCAGCCTGACTATTGCATGACAGGCGTGCGTGTCAAATCCCTCAGTGTGTTTTGTATGTTGTTTGTGAATCCATCCAGTAAGGAATAAACCGTATTGGAAAACTAAGTGATTGTTGCACTGCATTGTGCAAATAAAGTGAAAAATACCTCCACTTGTAAATAGAAAAGTAATGCACTTATACCCAAATTGTGGCCTCATGAGAATCAATGTCAACTAATTGAACAACTATGTAAAAATTGTACTACATTTATGGCAAAAGCGGCAGAATCCAAACTTTTTGGGGAGTATTTTTTTTCTAAATTTCTTTGAAAATATAACATTCGAATGAAAGACTTCCATTTTGTGTAGTGACCCTGAACCATTCAGTTATTTCAAAAAATAAAAACTGTGATGCAAATGGTTTCATTTGCATCACAGTTTTTATTTTTTTTATTCGACAACCTTTACAGCAGACTTCGGCATCACGTGAATGACTTCAATCAAGCACGAGAAATGGAAATTTCTTAGACATAATTAGGACTTGGTCATCTGATTGGTCGCATTTGGCACCAAAAGGTACTGCACACTAAGCTGATTGGTTAATGCAAAACATCTATTTCCGGTTTGGATCGCTTAAACGGGTGAGGTGAGTGCCGTTGCTTTCGCCTTCATTTGTTCCAGTCAAGGTAAGCACGCTGCTTCAAGCTCTCTAGCAATTAATGTTTTTTTTTTTTTTTGCTGTGTATTGACTTATTTGAGCGTGTTTTTGACATGTTTGACTCTGGCACGCACTCGGGGTGCGATAGCGTCTTGTGAGTGATTTGACATGCGTTAATTTGTGCTTATACAGTTGAGTGAACATGCGGGGTCGCCATTTTGTAGCCCAAGGTTTGAACTTTACTCGACGGCCAGATGCATAATTGGCTTCGTGTCGTCGCTGGCTTGGGTTTTTACACTTTGCGTGAGTGGTGTGAAGGCATTTTGAGTGTTTTAGCGGTGTTGTAACGTACAATTGCCGTCGTCCTGGTGGCGGGACTGTTGCTTAAAAATGACGTCACCGCGGCAGCGCTGCTGCTTCGCGTTCGTCATTGTTTAGCAAAGTTTGAACTTTTTGTTCGACGTCCAAATGCATAAGTGGCTTCTGGCGTCGCTGGCTTGGGTTTTTACACTTTGCTTGAGTGGTGTGAAGGCGTTTTGAGTGTTTTATCGGTGTTATAACATATAATTATTCCCGTCGTCCTCGTGGCGGGACTGTCGCTTAAACATGACGTCACCGCGGCAGCGCTGCTGCTCCGCGGTCGTTATTGTGTGTAGCAAAGTTTGAACTTTGTTCGACGCCCAAATGCATAATTGGCGTCGCTGGCTTGGATTTGTACACTTTGCGTGAGTGGTGTGAATGCGTTTTGAGCGGTTTTATCAGTGTTGTAATGCACAACTTCCGTCGTCCTCGTGGCTGCAGTGTTGCTTGGATACGGCGTCAACGTGGCTGCGACGTAGTCGCCATTTTGTAGAGCAAAGTTTGAACTTTACTCGACGCCCAAATGAATAATTGACTTTGGCATCGATGGCTTGGCGTTTAACCCTTTTGCGTGTGTGGCGCAAAGCAGTTTTCGAGTGTTTACGTGGTGTTTTAGCGAGCGGTGTTGTAAATGCACAATTGCCATCGTACTCGTGGCGGGAGTGTCGCTTGAATATGACGTCGCCGCTGCTGCGACGTGGTCGCCATTTTGTTGAGCGAAGTTTGAACTTTACTCGACGGCCAAATGAGTAATGGACATGTCGTCGCTGGTCTGGCGTTTTACACTTTGCGTGTGTGGTGGGAAGCGGTTTGAGTGATTACGTGGTGTTTTAGCAGTGTTGTAATGCACAATTGCCGTCGTCGTCGTGGCGGGAGTGTCGCTTGTATATGTTAACGCTGCTGCTTTTTTTTTTTTTTTTTTGCAATGTACCTATAAATCACTGTATATCCAACCGAATGATGTACTAATTTGACATAACATTGTTTTTATTATAACACTTGATTATTAATGAGGTTTAATAGTATTTATATTGTTTATATATAGGGTTAGTTAGTTAGTGGGTTAGGTTTGGGGAACTGAACACTTCCCCACCAGGAATTGGGGGCATTGCCCCCTCTTCCTGTCGGAGAGGATGGTGCACGGTCCATCCACCCATGGTTACGCCTCCCGTAACCCTGGTTCCAATCCCTGGGGTATGTGGGCTGGCGGTCCCGCCCATAGCGGACCTCTGTCCAACCCCCACCCTCCATGATATTTGCTTCCTTTATTTGAGTTTGCCTTGGCTATTTAAGTAATCTTTATTTTTGTTGTTTCTTATTTATTAGTTTCGGTATCAATTTATAATGTATTAGAATGAAAGAAACAAAACCAAAAGTCAATAAAACAAAGTCTGCAATTCAAAGCAAAATACCTGTAACAACCTATTATGCGTGTGCCCTGACAACGTTTCGGCCTGTAAGGGCCTTCTTCAGGTCGTGGCACACTTCATTTTAACAATAGCAAAGCAGCTCTACTCTTAAGTGATGTTCACCCTCCGACATCCAAAACAAACTGAGGCTTCTAGGCATGTCCCCCTTTTTATTCTTTTGCTCTTTTTTAAAAAACATTTTAACTTGTGTTAAAAGTAACATAACTTCAAAATTAACCCTATGTTGTTATCTTTTCCTACTAAATGCATTACATAACCTATATTTTAACTGTATTTCACCATTTCAACTAAAATTTTAACTTTATTTATATATTTTAACTGTTTTAGTTTTTTAATATGTTTTATAGTTTTTATAATGTTTTTGGTTTTTTTTAATGGTATATAGTTTTTTTCATTTTAATAGGAACCCTATATACCCCTATGTATAGTTTCTATCCCTATATTCTATATTGTAATACTCTCATCTTTTTAGCAATGTAATTGTTTTTATGCATAGAATTCCTGTTAGTATGATTAAATTTAGGGCCCCCCCTGTAGTGTTAGGGTTAGGGTTAGTTAGGGTTAGGTGAGGGGTTAGGGTTAGGTTAGGGTTAGTTAGGGTTATAGGGTTAGGGTTAGGGTTAGTTAGTTAGGTTAGGTTTGGGGAACTGAACACTTCCCCACCAGGAATTGGGGGCATTGCCCCCTCTTCCTGTAGGAAAGGATGGTGCACGGTCCATCCACCCTTGGTTACGCCTCCCGTAACCCTGGTTCCAATCCCTGGGGTATGTAGGCTGGTGGCCCCGCCCATAGCGGACCTCTGTCCAACCCCCACCCTCCATGATATTTACTTCCTTAATTTGAGTTTGCCTTGGCTATTTACGTAATCTTTATTTTTGTTGTTTCTTATTTATTAGTTTCGGTATCAATTTATAATGTATTAGAATGAAAGAAACAAAACCAAACATCAATAAAACAAAAAAACAAAAAAATCCGCAATTCAAAGCAAAATACCTGTAACAACCTATTATGCGTGTGCCCTGACAACGTTTCGGCCTGTAAGGGCCTTCTTCAGGTCGTGGCACACTTTCTTTTAATAATAACAATAGCAAAGCAGCTCTACTCTTAAGTGATGTTCACCCTCCGACATCCAAAACAAACTGAGGCTTCTAGGCATGTCCCCCTTTTTTTTCCTTTTGAAAAAAAAAAAAAAAAACATTTTAACTTGTGTTAAAAGTAACATAACTTCAAAATTAACCCTATGTTGTTATCTTTTACTACTAAATGCATTACATAACCTATATTTTAACTGTATTTAACCATTTCAACTAAAATTTTAACTTTATTTATATCTTTTAACTGTTTTAGTTTTTTAATATGTTTTATAGTTTTTATAATGTTTTTGGGTTTTTTTAATGTTATATCGTTTTTTTCATTTTAATAGGAACCCTATATACCCCTATGTATAGTTTCTATCCCTATATTCTATATTGTAATACTCTCATCTTTTTAGCAATGTAATTGTTTTTATGCATAGAATTCCCGTTAGTATGATTAAATTTAGGGCCCCCCCTGTAGTGTTAAGGTTAGGGTTAGAGTAGGATGAGGGCTAGGATTCCAATTAGAGTTAGTGAGGTTAAATTTGGGGTTACCGATTAGGGTTAGGGTTAGCGTGAGATAGGGGATAGAATTCCAGTTAGGGTTAGGGTTAGGGTTAGGGTTAGAGATAGGATTCCAGTTAGAGTTAGTGAGGTTAAATTTAGGGTTCCCAGTAGGGTTAAGGTGCGAGTGGGATGCAGAATAAGATTCCAATTAGGGTTAAGTGGTTAAGTTTAGGGTCCAAGTTAGGGTTAGGGTTAGAATGGGATAGGCGTCCAATTTAGGGTTAGGGTTAGGGTTAGGGCCTACCCTGGCGTTATGGTTAGGGCTCGAATATGGGGTGAAATGTGGTATTTTCCTATGCATTTTAACGACGTTTTGAGTTCAATCCCCCAGGTTCTCGAGTTCCCAACCGAAACATCCAACGTCTTTCTATCCTTTTCCTTTCTACATCCGACCAATTTGTGTTTCTTTGTAAGCCTGCATACCGCAGGGCTTGCAATCCGTGTAATAAAAAATGTTGAACCACTGGTGTGTCAATTTCCTTTTTATTTTTTATGTTATACCTATGTTGTGTCATTCTTGTGGTAAGTGAATTTTTCGTTTCCCCCACATATTTCATCCCACATTTGTGACAAATTATCAAGTATACACAATTTGTGGAGACCGCTTCCATGAAATAGCTTGTCCTCGTACATATACGATGGAATCGTAATAGCTGCGACTTAATTATTCCTCTGAATGTGTGGGCCGGATGAAAACTTCGTTTGTGCAATAACGCATGTGTATCTGTATTTTTAAAATGTACCTTAATGTCCAACTGATGCGTCCTATAAAAATTTGGTCCTTTAAATATTGTTGTGTCCAAAAAATCAATTGAAGAATAATGCATTTCTGTTTTAACCTGTATGGATGGGTCATGCGAATTTAATGTCTCTACAAATTTTTTAAATTGTATTTTTGTACCTGTCCAAAGTCCCCAAATGTCATCCAAATATCTCAAATAAATTAATGGTTTTTGTTGGCTCTTGGCTACAGCCTCTTTCTCCCAATTTGCCATGAAAATGTTGGCATAAGCCGGGGCGAATTTCTTTCCCATTGCCGTACCTTTTATCTGTAAATAGTATTTATCATTAAATGTGAAATCATTCCTTGTTAAATTAATATCTAGTAATTGTAATAGTTCCAAATCTGGTCTTTTAGGATCGGGATATTTTTCCAAAATTCTTTTCACACACGCTATTCCCTCCGGAATAGGGATGTTGGTATACAGGTTGTCCACATCCATAGTAAAAAGGAAACAGTCTGTGGAAATGTGTAATTGTTTAATTTTTTCAATGAAATGGTAAGTATCTCTAATATAAGAATCATGCTTGGTCGACAGAGGGGTCAAATAGTACTCCAAGTATTCTGCTGTGGTGTAAGTGTCACTTCCACAATCGGAAACTATTGGTCTTCCTGGAGGTACTTGGAATGGAACCGTCCATTTCTGTGGATCCTTGTGTATTTTTGGTAAGATGTAAAAACGCCTTTCTCGCGGTTCCCCATCACCCAATAAATATTTTTGTTGTCTGGCTGTAATGCATTTCTGTTGTTTTAATTTCTTTATAATTTTTTCTACCATCGGTATTGTATCCCCATATATTGGTTTATCCAATTTCTTATAATATTCCTCATCCCCCAACTGTCGCTCTGCCTCCATAACATATTGATCCCTACTAAGTACTACCACCGCTGATCCCTTATCTGCCGGTTTAATTACTACGTGTTTTGCATGTATCAGATCTCTCAGAGCTTTAACCTCCGACTTCGTCAAGTTTGGTTTTTCCTTTATCGGAACGTAATATTTTTTAATCAAATTTATATCCTCCTCTATTAATTTTTCCACTTCTTGCGGTAATTCTCCCATCGGAGGTGACCAATCCGATGGTCCCACAAACGGGGATGGTTTCTTTCGTGCCGAATTTTTGAAAAAGGCCGCTAATTTTATTTTTCGGTGGTAGTTCTGTAAATCTAACCTAAATTGCGATCTCTGATCTTTACCGATATCTAATGTCGGTATGAAAGATAACCCTTTGCGCAAAATGTCAATCTGTGGCTTAGATAATTTAAAGTTTTTGGCCAAAACCACCACTTCCTGTGCCACCAAGGAGTCAACTCCATTACCCCCCTCCGTTTTCAGACTCCGGGGGCCTTCAGGTTTAAATGTCGCAACCAATGGGACAGCATCTCATTTGCCGTGTCCCTGGTCCAGTGGATGTCGTCCGTCTCCACCTGGAACTGGTTCTCCTCCAATAGTGGAATGAACCCTATATTCCTCTCAATGTACTCATTAAGGGATCTTAGATTTTCCTTCTCTTCTGGTGGTAGAGTCTTTGAAAAGTTCACTAGCGGAACCCAAATTTCCGCATAAGGGAATTTTATTTTCGTTGCTCGCACGCTCTTTTGCAAATCTTTGATTGCCGTCTCTTTGGATTTATTGGTCCTTGTGTTGATTCCAAATGCTAGTACTATTTTCTCCACCACCACATCCTCGGGTCCTCTTTTCCTCATTTTTTCCACCAAACACTGTCCATGTCTAAAGTGGCTTCCTGGAAAGCAGTCTATTTGTAAGTCTTTTATGTCGTGAGGAGGAATCTTACCTAGGTTTGAGTCTCCTATAATTACCCACTTCTTTGTGACCCCTAGTTTCCATTCGGTGAGTTTCCTGAAGGTGTTGGGGTGCCGAGTCACTTCAAACTCCTGGAGTGCGGAATCTCCTCTGTTCTCCCTGGAGTCCTGGAAGTCCGTCCCTTCTGCCTCTTCTTCCATTTCACTCTCCCCTCTTTCATATATCTCTTCTATGTCTTCCCCCTCTTCTTCTCTATGTATCTGAATCTCATCTGCTTGTACCATCCGGTTTGTCTCCCCCTCCTCTTCCGACTCAGATTCCCAGATTACTCCGTCCTCACTTTCCCCGTCTGTTGCCCGTGGGCCTGGACTTTGTCCTATCTGGACCTCTTCATTTACACTCCCTTGGTGTGTTCTATCCCTTCTCAATTCATTCTCTACATTCTGTTCTGTCAAAACTATTCCCCTCGTGCTTCTCGCTGTCCTTGGTGCCTCCGTAGGTTCTTCCCTCCGAGGCAGTCGCACTGGGACATCTTCCCTCTGTAGCACCCCTTTGGGTTTCATTTGTGTTCTCTTCTGTACTCTAGCTTCTTGTGGCGGTTTCGCTTGGGTTGGAGGAGGGTTCTTCTGGGGTTCCCCTCTCTCGTTATCCCTGCCTTTTTCTTTCTGTACCGTCTGTGTCCCCTGGGTCAGTTGAAATGTTGCCTGAGTTTGTTGGCGAGTCTCCGCCGGGACTCTGTCCCTATCATCCATTTTGGCAATAACCAGCGCTTCTGCATGGTCCAATTCGTCTTGCGTGACTCTGGGCAGTTTCATTTTAGCCCATCGCACCGCCACCTCATAAGCCGTCTTCCAATCCGGTACGAGGAGAGGCTCCAATTCCTCTAGCAGTGCATCCAGTCCTGCTTGATAATGTTCCATTAGGATCACACATGTGGTGTGTCCCCAGTTTCTGGCATTACCCCCAATGAGCTCCTTGGTGCTCTCTGTGGGGAATGCTGGTTTCACCATATTGGTCAAGATATCTATCATCTTTGCAATCATCCTGGGTTGCGGTTTTCCGTCTCGCGGGTCCACATTTTGCAAATGGTGGACCATTTTGATGATTGCATTCAGCACTCTAACCAGTCTCCTAAATTCGGGAGTGGCTGACTGTCTCCTAACTTCCGATTGTCCCGTCCATGTTCCCTGCCCTCTTTGTGTAGGGCCTCTGTATCCCTGTCGCACCACCGCTGCATAGGAGCGGAACTGAGGACGGGTGTTCCCCCGTGACCATGGAGGATTGGGGTTACGGAAGAACCTTGGGGGAGGCGCTGGCCGGATAGGTTTGGGGAACTGAACACTTCCCCACCAGGAATTGGGGGCATTGCCCCCTCTTCCTGTAGGAAAGGATGGTGCACGGTCCATCCACCCTTGGTTACGCCTCCCGTAACCCTGGTTCCAATCCCTGGGGTATGTAGGCTGGTGGCCCCGCCCATAGCGGACCTCTGTCCAACCCCCACCCTCCATGATATTTACTTCCTTAATTTGAGTTTGCCTTGGCTATTTACGTAATCTTTATTTTTGTTGTTTCTTATTTATTAGTTTCGGTATCAATTTATAATGTATTAGAATGAAAGAAACAAAACCAAACATCAATAAAACAAAAAAACAAAAAAATCCGCAATTCAAAGCAAAATACCTGTAACAACCTATTATGCGTGTGCCCTGACAACGTTTCGGCCTGTAAGGGCCTTCTTCAGGTCGTGGCACACTTTCTTTTAATAATAACAATAGCAAAGCAGCTCTACTCTTAAGTGATGTTCACCCTCCGACATCCAAAACAAACTGAGGCTTCTAGGCATGTCCCCCTTTTTTTTCCTTTTGCTCTTTTTTTAAAAAAACATTTTAACTTGTGTTAAAAGTAACATAACTTCAAAATTAACCCTATGTTGTTATCTTTTACTACTAAATGCATTACATAACCTATATTTTAACTGTATTTAACCATTTCAACTAAAATTTTAACTTTATTTATATCTTTTAACTGTTTTAGTTTTTTAATATGTTTTATAGTTTTTATAATGTTTTTGGGTTTTTTTAATGTTATATCGTTTTTTTCATTTTAATAGGAACCCTATATACCCCTATGTATAGTTTCTATCCCTATATTCTATATTGTAATACTCTCATCTTTTTAGCAATGTAATTGTTTTTATGCATAGAATTCCCGTTAGTATGATTAAATTTAGGGCCCCCCCTGTAGTGTTAAGGTTAGGGTTAGAGTAGGATGAGGGCTAGGATTCCAATTAGAGTTAGTGAGGTTAAATTTGGGGTTACCGATTAGGGTTAGGGTTAGCGTGAGATAGGGGATAGAATTCCAGTTAGGGTTAGGGTTAGGGTTAGGGTTAGAGATAGGATTCCAGTTAGAGTTAGTGAGGTTAAATTTAGGGTTCCCAGTAGGGTTAAGGTGCGAGTGGGATGCAGAATAAGATTCCAATTAGGGTTAAGTGGTTAAGTTTAGGGTCCAAGTTAGGGTTAGGGTTAGAATGGGATAGGCGTCCAATTTAGGGTTAGGGTTAGGGTTAGGGCCTACCCTGGCGTTATGGTTAGGGCTCGAATATGGGGTGAAATGTGGTATTTTCCTATGCATTTTAACGACGTTTTGAGTTCAATCCCCCAGGTTCTCGAGTTCCCAACCGAAACATCCAACGTCTTTCTATCCTTTTCCTTTCTACATCCGACCAATTTGTGTTTCTTTGTAAGCCTGCATACCGCAGGGCTTGCAATCCGTGTAATAAAAAATGTTGAACCACTGGTGTGTCAATTTCCTTTTTATTTTTTATGTTATACCTATGTTGTGTCATTCTTGTGGTAAGTGAATTTTTCGTTTCCCCCACATATTTCATCCCACATTTGTGACAA
This sequence comes from Phycodurus eques, assembly GCF_024500275.1. Taxonomy (NCBI): domain Eukaryota; kingdom Metazoa; phylum Chordata; class Actinopteri; order Syngnathiformes; family Syngnathidae; genus Phycodurus; species Phycodurus eques. The sequence goes on along the minus strand of NW_026904024.1, from coordinate 42,320 downwards.
ATTATCAAGTATACACAATTTGTGGAGACCGCTTCCATGAAATAGCTTGTCCTCGTACATATACGATGGAATCGTAATAGCTGCGACTTAATTATTCCTCTGAATGTGTGGGCCGGATGAAAACTTCGTTTGTGCAATAACGCATGTGTATCTGTATTTTTAAAATGTACCTTAATGTCCAACTGATGCGTCCTATAAAAATTTGGTCCTTTAAATATTGTTGTGTCCAAAAAATCAATTGAAGAATAATGCATTTCTGTTTTAACCTGTATGGATGGGTCATGCGAATTTAATGTCTCTACAAATTTTTTAAATTGTATTTTTGTACCTGTCCAAAGTCCCCAAATGTCATCCAAATATCTCAAATAAATTAATGGTTTTTGTTGGCTCTTGGCTACAGCCTCTTTCTCCCAATTTGCCATGAAAATGTTGGCATAAGCCGGGGCGAATTTCTTTCCCATTGCCGTACCTTTTATCTGTAAATAGTATTTATCATTAAATGTGAAATCATTCCTTGTTAAATTAATATCTAGTAATTGTAATAGTTCCAAATCTGGTCTTTTAGGATCGGGATATTTTTCCAAAATTCTTTTCACACACGCTATTCCCTCCGGAATAGGGATGTTGGTATACAGGTTGTCCACATCCATAGTAAAAAGGAAACAGTCTGTGGAAATGTGTAATTGTTTAATTTTTTCAATGAAATGGTAAGTATCTCTAATATAAGAATCATGCTTGGTCGACAGAGGGGTCAAATAGTACTCCAAGTATTCTGCTGTGGTGTAAGTGTCACTTCCACAATCGGAAACTATTGGTCTTCCTGGAGGTACTTGGAATGGAACCGTCCATTTCTGTGGATCCTTGTGTATTTTTGGTAAGATGTAAAAAACGCCTTTCTCGCGGTTCCCCATCACCCAATAAATATTTTTGTTGTCTGGCTGTAATGCATTTCTGTTGTTTTAATTTCTTTATAATTTTTTCTACCATCGGTATTGTATCCCCATATATTGGTTTATCCAATTTCTTATAATATTCCTCATCCCCCAACTGTCGCTCTGCCTCCATAACATATTGATCCCTACTAAGTACTACCACCGCTGATCCCTTATCTGCCGGTTTAATTACTACGTGTTTTGCATGTATCAGATCTCTCAGAGCTTTAACCTCCGACTTCGTCAAGTTTGGTTTTTCCTTTATCGGAACGTAATATTTTTTAATCAAATTTATATCCTCCTCTATTAATTTTTCCACTTCTTGCGGTAATTCTCCCATCGGAGGTGACCAATCCGATGGTCCCACAAACGGGGATGGTTTCTTTCGTGCCGAATTTTTGAAAAAGGCCGCTAATTTTATTTTTCGGTGGTAGTTCTGTAAATCTAACCTAAATTGCGATCTCTGATCTTTACCGATATCTAATGTCGGTATGAAAGATAACCCTTTGCGCAAAATGTCAATCTGTGGCTTAGATAATTTAAAGTTTTTGGCCAAAACCACCACTTCCTGTGCCACCAAGGAGTCAACTCCATTACCCCCCTCCGTTTTCAGACTCCGGGGGCCTTCAGGTTTAAATGTCGCAACCAATGGGACAGCATCTCATTTGCCGTGTCCCTGGTCCAGTGGATGTCGTCCGTCTCCACCTGGAACTGGTTCTCCTCCAATAGTGGAATGAACCCTATATTCCTCTCAATGTACTCATTAAGGGATCTTAGATTTTCCTTCTCTTCTGGTGGTAGAGTCTTTGAAAAGTTCACTAGCGGAACCCAAATTTCCGCATAAGGGAATTTTATTTTCGTTGCTCGCACGCTCTTTTGCAAATCTTTGATTGCCGTCTCTTTGGATTTATTGGTCCTTGTGTTGATTCCAAATGCTAGTACTATTTTCTCCACCACCACATCCTCGGGTCCTCTTTTCCTCATTTTTTCCACCAAACACTGTCCATGTCTAAAGTGGCTTCCTGGAAAGCAGTCTATTTGTAAGTCTTTTATGTCGTGAGGAGGAATCTTACCTAGGTTTGAGTCTCCTATAATTACCCACTTCTTTGTGACCCCTAGTTTCCATTCGGTGAGTTTCCTGAAGGTGTTGGGGTGCCGAGTCACTTCAAACTCCTGGAGTGCGGAATCTCCTCTGTTCTCCCTGGAGTCCTGGAAGTCCGTCCCTTCTGCCTCTTCTTCCATTTCACTCTCCCCTCTTTCATATATCTCTTCTATGTCTTCCCCCTCTTCTTCTCTATGTATCTGAATCTCATCTGCTTGTACCATCCGGTTTGTCTCCCCCTCCTCTTCCGACTCAGATTCCCAGATTACTCCGTCCTCACTTTCCCCGTCTGTTGCCCGTGGGCCTGGACTTTGTCCTATCTGGACCTCTTCATTTACACTCCCTTGGTGTGTTCTATCCCTTCTCAATTCATTCTCTACATTCTGTTCTGTCAAAACTATTCCCCTCGTGCTTCTCGCTGTCCTTGGTGCCTCCGTAGGTTCTTCCCTCCGAGGCAGTCGCACTGGGACATCTTCCCTCTGTAGCACCCCTTTGGGTTTCATTTGTGTTCTCTTCTGTACTCTAGCTTCTTGTGGCGGTTTCGCTTGGGTTGGAGGAGGGTTCTTCTGGGGTTCCCCTCTCTCGTTATCCCTGCCTTTTTCTTTCTGTACCGTCTGTGTCCCCTGGGTCAGTTGAAATGTTGCCTGAGTTTGTTGGCGAGTCTCCGCCGGGACTCTGTCCCTATCATCCATTTTGGCAATAACCAGCGCTTCTGCATGGTCCAATTCGTCTTGCGTGACTCTGGGCAGTTTCATTTTAGCCCATCGCACCGCCACCTCATAAGCCGTCTTCCAATCCGGTACGAGGAGAGGCTCCAATTCCTCTAGCAGTGCATCCAGTCCTGCTTGATAATGTTCCATTAGGATCACACATGTGGTGTGTCCCCAGTTTCTGGCATTACCCCCAATGAGCTCCTTGGTGCTCTCTGTGGGGAATGCTGGTTTCACCATATTGGTCAAGATATCTATCATCTTTGCAATCATCCTGGGTTGCGGTTTTCCGTCTCGCGGGTCCACATTTTGCAAATGGTGGACCATTTTGATGATTGCATTCAGCACTCTAACCAGTCTCCTAAATTCGGGAGTGGCTGACTGTCTCCTAACTTCCGATTGTCCCGTCCATGTTCCCTGCCCTCTTTGTGTAGGGCCTCTGTATCCCTGTCGCACCACCGCTGCATAGGAGCGGAACTGAGGACGGGTGTTCCCCCGTGACCATGGAGGATTGGGGTTACGGAAGAACCTTGGGGGAGGCGCTGGCCGGATAGGTTTGGGGAACTGAACACTTCCCCACCAGGAATTGGGGGCATTGCCCCCTCTTCCTGTAGGAAAGGATGGTGCACGGTCCATCCACCCTTGGTTACGCCTCCCGTAACCCTGGTTCCAATCCCTGGGGTATGTAGGCTGGTGGCCCCGCCCATAGCGGACCTCTGTCCAACCCCCACCCTCCATGATATTTACTTCCTTAATTTGAGTTTGCCTTGGCTATTTACGTAATCTTTATTTTTGTTGTTTCTTATTTATTAGTTTCGGTATCAATTTATAATGTATTAGAATGAAAGAAACAAAACCAAACATCAATAAAACAAAAAAAACAAAAAAATCCGCAATTCAAAGCAAAATACCTGTAACAACCTATTATGCGTGTGCCCTGACAACGTTTCGGCCTGTAAGGGCCTTCTTCAGGTCGTGGCACACTTTCTTTTAATAATAACAATAGCAAAGCAGCTCTACTCTTAAGTGATGTTCACCCTCCGACATCCAAAACAAACTGAGGCTTCTAGGCATGTCCCCCTTTTTTTTCCTTTTGAAAAAAAAAAAAAAAAACATTTTAACTTGTGTTAAAAGTAACATAACTTCAAAATTAACCCTATGTTGTTATCTTTTACTACTAAATGCATTACATAACCTATATTTTAACTGTATTTAACCATTTCAACTAAAATTTTAACTTTATTTATATCTTTTAACTGTTTTAGTTTTTTAATATGTTTTATAGTTTTTATAATGTTTTTGGGTTTTTTTAATGTTATATCGTTTTTTTCATTTTAATAGGAACCCTATATACCCCTATGTATAGTTTCTATCCCTATATTCTATATTGTAATACTCTCATCTTTTTAGCAATGTAATTGTTTTTATGCATAGAATTCCCGTTAGTATGATTAAATTTAGGGCCCCCCCTGTAGTGTTAAGGTTAGGGTTAGAGTAGGATGAGGGCTAGGATTCCAATTAGAGTTAGTGAGGTTAAATTTGGGGTTACCGATTAGGGTTAGGGTTAGCGTGAGATAGGGGATAGAATTCCAGTTAGGGTTAGGGTTAGGGTTAGGGTTAGAGATAGGATTCCAGTTAGAGTTAGTGAGGTTAAATTTAGGGTTCCCAGTAGGGTTAAGGTGCGAGTGGGATGCAGAATAAGATTCCAATTAGGGTTAAGTGGTTAAGTTTAGGGTCCAAGTTAGGGTTAGGGTTAGAATGGGATAGGCGTCCAATTTAGGGTTAGGGTTAGGGTTAGGGCCTACCCTGGCGTTATGGTTAGGGCTCGAATATGGGGTGAAATGTGGTATTTTCCTATGCATTTTAACGACGTTTTGAGTTCAATCCCCCAGGTTCTCGAGTTCCCAACCGAAACATCCAACGTCTTTCTATCCTTTTCCTTTCTACATCCGACCAATTTGTGTTTCTTTGTAAGCCTGCATACCGCAGGGCTTGCAATCCGTGTAATAAAAAATGTTGAACCACTGGTGTGTCAATTTCCTTTTTATTTTTTATGTTATACCTATGTTGTGTCATTCTTGTGGTAAGTGAATTTTTCGTTTCCCCCACATATTTCATCCCACATTTGTGACAAATTATCAAGTATACACAATTTGTGGAGACCGCTTCCATGAAATAGCTTGTCCTCGTACATATACGATGGAATCGTAATAGCTGCGACTTAATTATTCCTCTGAATGTGTGGGCCGGATGAAAACTTCGTTTGTGCAATAACGCATGTGTATCTGTATTTTTAAAATGTACCTTAATGTCCAACTGATGCGTCCTATAAAAATTTGGTCCTTTAAATATTGTTGTGTCCAAAAAATCAATTGAAGAATAATGCATTTCTGTTTTAACCTGTATGGATGGGTCATGCGAATTTAATGTCTCTACAAATTTTTTAAATTGTATTTTTGTACCTGTCCAAAGTCCCCAAATGTCATCCAAATATCTCAAATAAATTAATGGTTTTTGTTGGCTCTTGGCTACAGCCTCTTTCTCCCAATTTGCCATGAAAATGTTGGCATAAGCCGGGGCGAATTTCTTTCCCATTGCCGTACCTTTTATCTGTAAATAGTATTTATCATTAAATGTGAAATCATTCCTTGTTAAATTAATATCTAGTAATTGTAATAGTTCCAAATCTGGTCTTTTAGGATCGGGATATTTTTCCAAAATTCTTTTCACACACGCTATTCCCTCCGGAATAGGGATGTTGGTATACAGGTTGTCCACATCCATAGTAAAAAGGAAACAGTCTGTGGAAATGTGTAATTGTTTAATTTTTTCAATGAAATGGTAAGTATCTCTAATATAAGAATCATGCTTGGTCGACAGAGGGGTCAAATAGTACTCCAAGTATTCTGCTGTGGTGTAAGTGTCACTTCCACAATCGGAAACTATTGGTCTTCCTGGAGGTACTTGGAATGGAACCGTCCATTTCTGTGGATCCTTGTGTATTTTTGGTAAGATGTAAAAACGCCTTTCTCGCGGTTCCCCATCACCCAATAAATATTTTTGTTGTCTGGCTGTAATGCATTTCTGTTGTTTTAATTTCTTTATAATTTTTTCTACCATCGGTATTGTATCCCCATATATTGGTTTATCCAATTTCTTATAATATTCCTCATCCCCCAACTGTCGCTCTGCCTCCATAACATATTGATCCCTACTAAGTACTACCACCGCTGATCCCTTATCTGCCGGTTTAATTACTACGTGTTTTGCATGTATCAGATCTCTCAGAGCTTTAACCTCCGACTTCGTCAAGTTTGGTTTTTCCTTTATCGGAACGTAATATTTTTTAATCAAATTTATATCCTCCTCTATTAATTTTTCCACTTCTTGCGGTAATTCTCCCATCGGAGGTGACCAATCCGATGGTCCCACAAACGGGGATGGTTTCTTTCGTGCCGAATTTTTGAAAAAGGCCGCTAATTTTATTTTTCGGTGGTAGTTCTGTAAATCTAACCTAAATTGCGATCTCTGATCTTTACCGATATCTAATGTCGGTATGAAAGATAACCCTTTGCGCAAAATGTCAATCTGTGGCTTAGATAATTTAAAGTTTTTGGCCAAAACCACCACTTCCTGTGCCACCAAGGAGTCAACTCCATTACCCCCCTCCGTTTTCAGACTCCGGGGGCCTTCAGGTTTAAATGTCGCAACCAATGGGACAGCATCTCATTTGCCGTGTCCCTGGTCCAGTGGATGTCGTCCGTCTCCACCTGGAACTGGTTCTCCTCCAATAGTGGAATGAACCCTATATTCCTCTCAATGTACTCATTAAGGGATCTTAGATTTTCCTTCTCTTCTGGTGGTAGAGTCTTTGAAAAGTTCACTAGCGGAACCCAAATTTCCGCATAAGGGAATTTTATTTTCGTTGCTCGCACGCTCTTTTGCAAATCTTTGATTGCCGTCTCTTTGGATTTATTGGTCCTTGTGTTGATTCCAAATGCTAGTACTATTTTCTCCACCACCACATCCTCGGGTCCTCTTTTCCTCATTTTTTCCACCAAACACTGTCCATGTCTAAAGTGGCTTCCTGGAAAGCAGTCTATTTGTAAGTCTTTTATGTCGTGAGGAGGAATCTTACCTAGGTTTGAGTCTCCTATAATTACCCACTTCTTTGTGACCCCTAGTTTCCATTCGGTGAGTTTCCTGAAGGTGTTGGGGTGCCGAGTCACTTCAAACTCCTGGAGTGCGGAATCTCCTCTGTTCTCCCTGGAGTCCTGGAAGTCCGTCCCTTCTGCCTCTTCTTCCATTTCACTCTCCCCTCTTTCATATATCTCTTCTATGTCTTCCCCCTCTTCTTCTCTATGTATCTGAATCTCATCTGCTTGTACCATCCGGTTTGTCTCCCCCTCCTCTTCCGACTCAGATTCCCAGATTACTCCGTCCTCACTTTCCCCGTCTGTTGCCCGTGGGCCTGGACTTTGTCCTATCTGGACCTCTTCATTTACACTCCCTTGGTGTGTTCTATCCCTTCTCAATTCATTCTCTACATTCTGTTCTGTCAAAACTATTCCCCTCGTGCTTCTCGCTGTCCTTGGTGCCTCCGTAGGTTCTTCCCTCCGAGGCAGTCGCACTGGGACATCTTCCCTCTGTAGCACCCCTTTGGGTTTCATTTGTGTTCTCTTCTGTACTCTAGCTTCTTGTGGCGGTTTCGCTTGGGTTGGAGGAGGGTTCTTCTGGGGTTCCCCTCTCTCGTTATCCCTGCCTTTTTCTTTCTGTACCGTCTGTGTCCCCTGGGTCAGTTGAAATGTTGCCTGAGTTTGTTGGCGAGTCTCCGCCGGGACTCTGTCCCTATCATCCATTTTGGCAATAACCAGCGCTTCTGCATGGTCCAATTCGTCTTGCGTGACTCTGGGCAGTTTCATTTTAGCCCATCGCACCGCCACCTCATAAGCCGTCTTCCAATCCGGTACGAGGAGAGGCTCCAATTCCTCTAGCAGTGCATCCAGTCCTGCTTGATAATGTTCCATTAGGATCACACATGTGGTGTGTCCCCAGTTTCTGGCATTACCCCCAATGAGCTCCTTGGTGCTCTCTGTGGGGAATGCTGGTTTCACCATATTGGTCAAGATATCTATCATCTTTGCAATCATCCTGGGTTGCGGTTTTCCGTCTCGCGGGTCCACATTTTGCAAATGGTGGACCATTTTGATGATTGCATTCAGCACTCTAACCAGTCTCCTAAATTCGGGAGTGGCTGACTGTCTCCTAACTTCCGATTGTCCCGTCCATGTTCCCTGCCCTCTTTGTGTAGGGCCTCTGTATCCCTGTCGCACCACCGCTGCATAGGAGCGGAACTGAGGACGGGTGTTCCCCCGTGACCATGGAGGATTGGGGTTACGGAAGAACCTTGGGGGAGGCGCTGGCCGGATAGGTTTGGGGAACTGAACACTTCCCCACCAGGAATTGGGGGCATTGCCCCCTCTTCCTGTAGGAAAGGATGGTGCACGGTCCATCCACCCTTGGTTACGCCTCCCGTAACCCTGGTTCCAATCCCTGGGGTATGTAGGCTGGTGGCCCCGCCCATAGCGGACCTCTGTCCAACCCCCACCCTCCATGATATTTACTTCCTTAATTTGAGTTTGCCTTGGCTATTTACGTAATCTTTATTTTTGTTGTTTCTTATTTATTAGTTTCGGTATCAATTTATAATGTATTAGAATGAAAGAAACAAAACCAAACATCAATAAAACAAAAAAACAAAAAAATCCGCAATTCAAAGCAAAATACCTGTAACAACCTATTATGCGTGTGCCCTGACAACGTTTCGGCCTGTAAGGGCCTTCTTCAGGTCGTGGCACACTTTCTTTTAATAATAACAATAGCAAAGCAGCTCTACTCTTAAGTGATGTTCACCCTCCGACATCCAAAACAAACTGAGGCTTCTAGGCATGTCCCCCTTTTTTTTCCTTTTGCTCTTTTTTTAAAAAAACATTTTAACTTGTGTTAAAAGTAACATAACTTCAAAATTAACCCTATGTTGTTATCTTTTACTACTAAATGCATTACATAACCTATATTTTAACTGTATTTAACCATTTCAACTAAAATTTTAACTTTATTTATATCTTTTAACTGTTTTAGTTTTTTAATATGTTTTATAGTTTTTATAATGTTTTTGGGTTTTTTTAATGTTATATCGTTTTTTTCATTTTAATAGGAACCCTATATACCCCTATGTATAGTTTCTATCCCTATATTCTATATTGTAATACTCTCATCTTTTTAGCAATGTAATTGTTTTTATGCATAGAATTCCCGTTAGTATGATTAAATTTAGGGCCCCCCCTGTAGTGTTAAGGTTAGGGTTAGAGTAGGATGAGGGCTAGGATTCCAATTAGAGTTAGTGAGGTTAAATTTGGGGTTACCGATTAGGGTTAGGGTTAGCGTGAGATAGGGGATAGAATTCCAGTTAGGGTTAGGGTTAGGGTTAGGGTTAGAGATAGGATTCCAGTTAGAGTTAGTGAGGTTAAATTTAGGGTTCCCAGTAGGGTTAAGGTGCGAGTGGGATGCAGAATAAGATTCCAATTAGGGTTAAGTGGTTAAGTTTAGGGTCCAAGTTAGGGTTAGGGTTAGAATGGGATAGGCGTCCAATTTAGGGTTAGGGTTAGGGTTAGGGCCTACCCTGGCGTTATGGTTAGGGCTCGAATATGGGGTGAAATGTGGTATTTTCCTATGCATTTTAACGACGTTTTGAGTTCAATCCCCCAGGTTCTCGAGTTCCCAACCGAAACATCCAACGTCTTTCTATCCTTTTCCTTTCTACATCCGACCAATTTGTGTTTCTTTGTAAGCCTGCATACCGCAGGGCTTGCAATCCGTGTAATAAAAAATGTTGAACCACTGGTGTGTCAATTTCCTTTTTATTTTTTATGTTATACCTATGTTGTGTCATTCTTGTGGTAAGTGAATTTTTCGTTTCCCCCACATATTTCATCCCACATTTGTGACAAATTATCAAGTATACACAATTTGTGGAGACCGCTTCCATGAAATAGCTTGTCCTCGTACATATACGATGGAATCGTAATAGCTGCGACTTAATTATTCCTCTGAATGTGTGGGCCGGATGAAAACTTCGTTTGTGCAATAACGCATGTGTATCTGTATTTTTAAAATGTACCTTAATGTCCAACTGATGCGTCCTATAAAAATTTGGTCCTTTAAATATTGTTGTGTCCAAAAAATCAATTGAAGAATAATGCATTTCTGTTTTAACCTGTATGGATGGGTCATGCGAATTTAATGTCTCTACAAATTTTTTAAATTGTATTTTTGTACCTGTCCAAAGTCCCCAAATGTCATCCAAATATCTCAAATAAATTAATGGTTTTTGTTGGCTCTTGGCTACAGCCTCTTTCTCCCAATTTGCCATGAAAATGTTGGCATAAGCCGGGGCGAATTTCTTTCCCATTGCCGTACCTTTTATCTGTAAATAGTATTTATCATTAAATGTGAAATCATTCCTTGTTAAATTAATATCTAGTAATTGTAATAGTTCCAAATCTGGTCTTTTAGGATCGGGATATTTTTCCAAAATTCTTTTCACACACGCTATTCCCTCCGGAATAGGGATGTTGGTATACAGGTTGTCCACATCCATAGTAAAAAGGAAACAGTCTGTGGAAATGTGTAATTGTTTAATTTTTTCAATGAAATGGTAAGTATCTCTAATATAAGAATCATGCTTGGTCGACAGAGGGGTCAAATAGTACTCCAAGTATTCTGCTGTGGTGTAAGTGTCACTTCCACAATCGGAAACTATTGGTCTTCCTGGAGGTACTTGGAATGGAACCGTCCATTTCTGTGGATCCTTGTGTATTTTTGGTAAGATGTAAAAACGCCTTTCTCGCGGTTCCCCATCACCCAATAAATATTTTTGTTGTCTGGCTGTAATGCATTTCTGTTGTTTTAATTTCTTTATAATTTTTTCTACCATCGGTATTGTATCCCCATATATTGGTTTATCCAATTTCTTATAATATTCCTCATCCCCCAACTGTCGCTCTGCCTCCATAACATATTGATCCCTACTAAGTACTACCACCGCTGATCCCTTATCTGCCGGTTTAATTACTACGTGTTTTGCATGTATCAGATCTCTCAGAGCTTTAACCTCCGACTTCGTCAAGTTTGGTTTTTCCTTTATCGGAACGTAATATTTTTTAATCAAATTTATATCCTCCTCTATTAATTTTTCCACTTCTTGCGGTAATTCTCCCATCGGAGGTGACCAATCCGATGGTCCCACAAACGGGGATGGTTTCTTTCGTGCCGAATTTTTGAAAAAGGCCGCTAATTTTATTTTTCGGTGGTAGTTCTGTAAATCTAACCTAAATTGCGATCTCTGATCTTTACCGATATCTAATGTCGGTATGAAAGATAACCCTTTGCGCAAAATGTCAATCTGTGGCTTAGATAATTTAAAGTTTTTGGCCAAAACCACCACTTCCTGTGCCACCAAGGAGTCAACTCCATTACCCCCCTCCGTTTTCAGACTCCGGGGGCCTTCAGGTTTAAATGTCGCAACCAATGGGACAGCATCTCATTTGCCGTGTCCCTGGTCCAGTGGATGTCGTCCGTCTCCACCTGGAACTGGTTCTCCTCCAATAGTGGAATGAACCCTATATTCCTCTCAATGTACTCATTAAGGGATCTTAGATTTTCCTTCTCTTCTGGTGGTAGAGTCTTTGAAAAGTTCACTAGCGGAACCCAAATTTCCGCATAAGGGAATTTTATTTTCGTTGCTCGCACGCTCTTTTGCAAATCTTTGATTGCCGTCTCTTTGGATTTATTGGTCCTTGTGTTGATTCCAAATGCTAGTACTATTTTCTCCACCACCACATCCTCGGGTCCTCTTTTCCTCATTTTTTCCACCAAACACTGTCCATGTCTAAAGTGGCTTCCTGGAAAGCAGTCTATTTGTAAGTCTTTTATGTCGTGAGGAGGAATCTTACCTAGGTTTGAGTCTCCTATAATTACCCACTTCTTTGTGACCCCTAGTTTCCATTCGGTGAGTTTCCTGAAGGTGTTGGGGTGCCGAGTCACTTCAAACTCCTGGAGTGCGGAATCTCCTCTGTTCTCCCTGGAGTCCTGGAAGTCCGTCCCTTCTGCCTCTTCTTCCATTTCACTCTCCCCTCTTTCATATATCTCTTCTATGTCTTCCCCCTCTTCTTCTCTATGTATCTGAATCTCATCTGCTTGTACCATCCGGTTTGTCTCCCCCTCCTCTTCCGACTCAGATTCCCAGATTACTCCGTCCTCACTTTCCCCGTCTGTTGCCCGTGGGCCTGGACTTTGTCCTATCTGGACCTCTTCATTTACACTCCCTTGGTGTGTTCTATCCCTTCTCAATTCATTCTCTACATTCTGTTCTGTCAAAACTATTCCCCTCGTGCTTCTCGCTGTCCTTGGTGCCTCCGTAGGTTCTTCCCTCCGAGGCAGTCGCACTGGGACATCTTCCCTCTGTAGCACCCCTTTGGGTTTCATTTGTGTTCTCTTCTGTACTCTAGCTTCTTGTGGCGGTTTCGCTTGGGTTGGAGGAGGGTTCTTCTGGGGTTCCCCTCTCTCGTTATCCCTGCCTTTTTCTTTCTGTACCGTCTGTGTCCCCTGGGTCAGTTGAAATGTTGCCTGAGTTTGTTGGCGAGTCTCCGCCGGGACTCTGTCCCTATCATCCATTTTGGCAATAACCAGCGCTTCTGCATGGTCCAATTCGTCTTGCGTGACTCTGGGCAGTTTCATTTTAGCCCATCGCACCGCCACCTCATAAGCCGTCTTCCAATCCGGTACGAGGAGAGGCTCCAATTCCTCTAGCAGTGCATCCAGTCCTGCTTGATAATGTTCCATTAGGATCACACATGTGGTGTGTCCCCAGTTTCTGGCATTACCCCCAATGAGCTCCTTGGTGCTCTCTGTGGGGAATGCTGGTTTCACCATATTGGTCAAGATATCTATCATCTTTGCAATCATCCTGGGTTGCGGTTTTCCGTCTCGCGGGTCCACATTTTGCAAATGGTGGACCATTTTGATGATTGCATTCAGCACTCTAACCAGTCTCCTAAATTCGGGAGTGGCTGACTGTCTCCTAACTTCCGATTGTCCCGTCCATGTTCCCTGCCCTCTTTGTGTAGGGCCTCTGTATCCCTGTCGCACCACCGCTGCATAGGAGCGGAACTGAGGACGGGTGTTCCCCCGTGACCATGGAGGATTGGGGTTACGGAAGAACCTTGGGGGAGGCGCTGGCCGGATAGGTTTGGGGAACTGAACACTTCCCCACCAGGAATTGGGGGCATTGCCCCCTCTTCCTGTAGGAAAGGATGGTGCACGGTCCATCCACCCTTGGTTACGCCTCCCGTAACCCTGGTTCCAATCCCTGGGGTATGTAGGCTGGTGGCCCCGCCCATAGCGGACCTCTGTCCAACCCCCACCCTCCATGATATTTACTTCCTTAATTTGAGTTTGCCTTGGCTATTTACGTAATCTTTATTTTTGTTGTTTCTTATTTATTAGTTTCGGTATCAATTTATAATGTATTAGAATGAAAGAAACAAAACCAAACATCAATAAAACAAAAAAACAAAAAAATCCGCAATTCAAAGCAAAATACCTGTAACAACCTATTATGCGTGTGCCCTGACAACGTTTCGGCCTGTAAGGGCCTTCTTCAGGTCGTGGCACACTTTCTTTTAATAATAACAATAGCAAAGCAGCTCTACTCTTAAGTGATGTTCACCCTCCGACATCCAAAACAAACTGAGGCTTCTAGGCATGTCCCCCTTTTTTTTCCTTTTGCTCTTTTTTTAAAAAAACATTTTAACTTGTGTTAAAAGTAACATAACTTCAAAATTAACCCTATGTTGTTATCTTTTACTACTAAATGCATTACATAACCTATATTTTAACTGTATTTAACCATTTCAACTAAAATTTTAACTTTATTTATATCTTTTAACTGTTTTAGTTTTTTAATATGTTTTATAGTTTTTATAATGTTTTTGGGTTTTTTTAATGTTATATCGTTTTTTTCATTTTAATAGGAACCCTATATACCCCTATGTATAGTTTCTATCCCTATATTCTATATTGTAATACTCTCATCTTTTTAGCAATGTAATTGTTTTTATGCATAGAATTCCCGTTAGTATGATTAAATTTAGGGCCCCCCCTGTAGTGTTAAGGTTAGGGTTAGAGTAGGATGAGGGCTAGGATTCCAATTAGAGTTAGTGAGGTTAAATTTGGGGTTACCGATTAGGGTTAGGGTTAGCGTGAGATAGGGGATAGAATTCCAGTTAGGGTTAGGGTTAGGGTTAGGGTTAGAGATAGGATTCCAGTTAGAGTTAGTGAGGTTAAATTTAGGGTTCCCAGTAGGGTTAAGGTGCGAGTGGGATGCAGAATAAGATTCCAATTAGGGTTAAGTGGTTAAGTTTAGGGTCCAAGTTAGGGTTAGGGTTAGAATGGGATAGGCGTCCAATTTAGGGTTAGGGTTAGGGTTAGGGCCTACCCTGGCGTTATGGTTAGGGCTCGAATATGGGGTGAAATGTGGTATTTTCCTATGCATTTTAACGACGTTTTGAGTTCAATCCCCCAGGTTCTCGAGTTCCCAACCGAAACATCCAACGTCTTTCTATCCTTTTCCTTTCTACATCCGACCAATTTGTGTTTCTTTGTAAGCCTGCATACCGCAGGGCTTGCAATCCGTGTAATAAAAAATGTTGAACCACTGGTGTGTCAATTTCCTTTTTATTTTTTATGTTATACCTATGTTGTGTCATTCTTGTGGTAAGTGAATTTTTCGTTTCCCCCACATATTTCATCCCACATTTGTGACAAATTATCAAGTATACACAATTTGTGGAGACCGCTTCCATGAAATAGCTTGTCCTCGTACATATACGATGGAATCGTAATAGCTGCGACTTAATTATTCCTCTGAATGTGTGGGCCGGATGAAAACTTCGTTTGTGCAATAACGCATGTGTATCTGTATTTTTAAAATGTACCTTAATGTCCAACTGATGCGTCCTATAAAAATTTGGTCCTTTAAATATTGTTGTGTCCAAAAAATCAATTGAAGAATAATGCATTTCTGTTTTAACCTGTATGGATGGGTCATGCGAATTTAATGTCTCTACAAATTTTTTAAATTGTATTTTTGTACCTGTCCAAAGTCCCCAAATGTCATCCAAATATCTCAAATAAATTAATGGTTTTTGTTGGCTCTTGGCTACAGCCTCTTTCTCCCAATTTGCCATGAAAATGTTGGCATAAGCCGGGGCGAATTTCTTTCCCATTGCCGTACCTTTTATCTGTAAATAGTATTTATCATTAAATGTGAAATCATTCCTTGTTAAATTAATATCTAGTAATTGTAATAGTTCCAAATCTGGTCTTTTAGGATCGGGATATTTTTCCAAAATTCTTTTCACACACGCTATTCCCTCCGGAATAGGGATGTTGGTATACAGGTTGTCCACATCCATAGTAAAAAGGAAACAGTCTGTGGAAATGTGTAATTGTTTAATTTTTTCAATGAAATGGTAAGTATCTCTAATATAAGAATCATGCTTGGTCGACAGAGGGGTCAAATAGTACTCCAAGTATTCTGCTGTGGTGTAAGTGTCACTTCCACAATCGGAAACTATTGGTCTTCCTGGAGGTACTTGGAATGGAACCGTCCATTTCTGTGGATCCTTGTGTATTTTTGGTAAGATGTAAAAACGCCTTTCTCGCGGTTCCCCATCACCCAATAAATATTTTTGTTGTCTGGCTGTAATGCATTTCTGTTGTTTTAATTTCTTTATAATTTTTTCTACCATCGGTATTGTATCCCCATATATTGGTTTATCCAATTTCTTATAATATTCCTCATCCCCCAACTGTCGCTCTGCCTCCATAACATATTGATCCCTACTAAGTACTACCACCGCTGATCCCTTATCTGCCGGTTTAATTACTACGTGTTTTGCATGTATCAGATCTCTCAGAGCTTTAACCTCCGACTTCGTCAAGTTTGGTTTTTCCTTTATCGGAACGTAATATTTTTTAATCAAATTTATATCCTCCTCTATTAATTTTTCCACTTCTTGCGGTAATTCTCCCATCGGAGGTGACCAATCCGATGGTCCCACAAACGGGGATGGTTTCTTTCGTGCCGAATTTTTGAAAAAGGCCGCTAATTTTATTTTTCGGTGGTAGTTCTGTAAATCTAACCTAAATTGCGATCTCTGATCTTTACCGATATCTAATGTCGGTATGAAAGATAACCCTTTGCGCAAAATGTCAATCTGTGGCTTAGATAATTTAAAGTTTTTGGCCAAAACCACCACTTCCTGTGCCACCAAGGAGTCAACTCCATTACCCCCCTCCGTTTTCAGACTCCGGGGGCCTTCAGGTTTAAATGTCGCAACCAATGGGACAGCATCTCATTTGCCGTGTCCCTGGTCCAGTGGATGTCGTCCGTCTCCACCTGGAACTGGTTCTCCTCCAATAGTGGAATGAACCCTATATTCCTCTCAATGTACTCATTAAGGGATCTTAGATTTTCCTTCTCTTCTGGTGGTAGAGTCTTTGAAAAGTTCACTAGCGGAACCCAAATTTCCGCATAAGGGAATTTTATTTTCGTTGCTCGCACGCTCTTTTGCAAATCTTTGATTGCCGTCTCTTTGGATTTATTGGTCCTTGTGTTGATTCCAAATGCTAGTACTATTTTCTCCACCACCACATCCTCGGGTCCTCTTTTCCTCATTTTTTCCACCAAACACTGTCCATGTCTAAAGTGGCTTCCTGGAAAGCAGTCTATTTGTAAGTCTTTTATGTCGTGAGGAGGAATCTTACCTAGGTTTGAGTCTCCTATAATTACCCACTTCTTTGTGACCCCTAGTTTCCATTCGGTGAGTTTCCTGAAGGTGTTGGGGTGCCGAGTCACTTCAAACTCCTGGAGTGCGGAATCTCCTCTGTTCTCCCTGGAGTCCTGGAAGTCCGTCCCTTCTGCCTCTTCTTCCATTTCACTCTCCCCTCTTTCATATATCTCTTCTATGTCTTCCCCCTCTTCTTCTCTATGTATCTGAATCTCATCTGCTTGTACCATCCGGTTTGTCTCCCCCTCCTCTTCCGACTCAGATTCCCAGATTACTCCGTCCTCACTTTCCCCGTCTGTTGCCCGTGGGCCTGGACTTTGTCCTATCTGGACCTCTTCATTTACACTCCCTTGGTGTGTTCTATCCCTTCTCAATTCATTCTCTACATTCTGTTCTGTCAAAACTATTCCCCTCGTGCTTCTCGCTGTCCTTGGTGCCTCCGTAGGTTCTTCCCTCCGAGGCAGTCGCACTGGGACATCTTCCCTCTGTAGCACCCCTTTGGGTTTCATTTGTGTTCTCTTCTGTACTCTAGCTTCTTGTGGCGGTTTCGCTTGGGTTGGAGGAGGGTTCTTCTGGGGTTCCCCTCTCTCGTTATCCCTGCCTTTTTCTTTCTGTACCGTCTGTGTCCCCTGGGTCAGTTGAAATGTTGCCTGAGTTTGTTGGCGAGTCTCCGCCGGGACTCTGTCCCTATCATCCATTTTGGCAATAACCAGCGCTTCTGCATGGTCCAATTCGTCTTGCGTGACTCTGGGCAGTTTCATTTTAGCCCATCGCACCGCCACCTCATAAGCCGTCTTCCAATCCGGTACGAGGAGAGGCTCCAATTCCTCTAGCAGTGCATCCAGTCCTGCTTGATAATGTTCCATTAGGATCACACATGTGGTGTGTCCCCAGTTTCTGGCATTACCCCCAATGAGCTCCTTGGTGCTCTCTGTGGGGAATGCTGGTTTCACCATATTGGTCAAGATATCTATCATCTTTGCAATCATCCTGGGTTGCGGTTTTCCGTCTCGCGGGTCCACATTTTGCAAATGGTGGACCATTTTGATGATTGCATTCAGCACTCTAACCAGTCTCCTAAATTCGGGAGTGGCTGACTGTCTCCTAACTTCCGATTGTCCCGTCCATGTTCCCTGCCCTCTTTGTGTAGGGCCTCTGTATCCCTGTCGCACCACCGCTGCATAGGAGCGGAACTGAGGACGGGTGTTCCCCCGTGACCATGGAGGATTGGGGTTACGGAAGAACCTTGGGGGAGGCGCTGGCCGGATAGGTTTGGGGAACTGAACACTTCCCCACCAGGAATTGGGGGCATTGCCCCCTCTTCCTGTAGGAAAGGATGGTGCACGGTCCATCCACCCTTGGTTACGCCTCCCGTAACCCTGGTTCCAATCCCTGGGGTATGTAGGCTGGTGGCCCCGCCCATAGCGGACCTCTGTCCAACCCCCACCCTCCATGATATTTACTTCCTTAATTTGAGTTTGCCTTGGCTATTTACGTAATCTTTATTTTTGTTGTTTCTTATTTATTAGTTTCGGTATCAATTTATAATGTATTAGAATGAAAGAAACAAAACCAAACATCAATAAAACAAAAAAAACAAAAAAATCCGCAATTCAAAGCAAAATACCTGTAACAACCTATTATGCGTGTGCCCTGACAACGTTTCGGCCTGTAAGGGCCTTCTTCAGGTCGTGGCACACTTTCTTTTAATAATAACAATAGCAAAGCAGCTCTACTCTTAAGTGATGTTCACCCTCCGACATCCAAAACAAACTGAGGCTTCTAGGCATGTCCCCCTTTTTTTTCCTTTTGCTCTTTTTTTAAAAAAAACATTTTAACTTGTGTTAAAAGTAACATAACTTCAAAATTAACCCTATGTTGTTATCTTTTACTACTAAATGCATTACATAACCTATATTTTAACTGTATTTAACCATTTCAACTAAAATTTTAACTTTATTTATATCTTTTAACTGTTTTAGTTTTTTAATATGTTTTATAGTTTTTATAATGTTTTTGGGTTTTTTTAATGTTATATCGTTTTTTTCATTTTAATAGGAACCCTATATACCCCTATGTATAGTTTCTATCCCTATATTCTATATTGTAATACTCTCATCTTTTTAGCAATGTAATTGTTTTTATGCATAGAATTCCCGTTAGTATGATTAAATTTAGGGCCCCCCCTGTAGTGTTAAGGTTAGGGTTAGAGTAGGATGAGGGCTAGGATTCCAATTAGAGTTAGTGAGGTTAAATTTGGGGTTACCGATTAGGGTTAGGGTTAGCGTGAGATAGGGGATAGAATTCCAGTTAGGGTTAGGGTTAGGGTTAGGGTTAGAGATAGGATTCCAGTTAGAGTTAGTGAGGTTAAATTTAGGGTTCCCAGTAGGGTTAAGGTGCGAGTGGGATGCAGAATAAGATTCCAATTAGGGTTAAGTGGTTAAGTTTAGGGTCCAAGTTAGGGTTAGGGTTAGAATGGGATAGGCGTCCAATTTAGGGTTAGGGTTAGGGTTAGGGCCTACCCTGGCGTTATGGTTAGGGCTCGAATATGGGGTGAAATGTGGTATTTTCCTATGCATTTTAACGACGTTTTGAGTTCAATCCCCCAGGTTCTCGAGTTCCCAACCGAAACATCCAACGTCTTTCTATCCTTTTCCTTTCTACATCCGACCAATTTGTGTTTCTTTGTAAGCCTGCATACCGCAGGGCTTGCAATCCGTGTAATAAAAAATGTTGAACCACTGGTGTGTCAATTTCCTTTTTATTTTTTATGTTATACCTATGTTGTGTCATTCTTGTGGTAAGTGAATTTTTCGTTTCCCCCACATATTTCATCCCACATTTGTGACAAATTATCAAGTATACACAATTTGTGGAGACCGCTTCCATGAAATAGCTTGTCCTCGTACATATACGATGGAATCGTAATAGCTGCGACTTAATTATTCCTCTGAATGTGTGGGCCGGATGAAAACTTCGTTTGTGCAATAACGCATGTGTATCTGTATTTTTAAAATGTACCTTAATGTCCAACTGATGCGTCCTATAAAAATTTGGTCCTTTAAATATTGTTGTGTCCAAAAAATCAATTGAAGAATAATGCATTTCTGTTTTAACCTGTATGGATGGGTCATGCGAATTTAATGTCTCTACAAATTTTTTAAATTGTATTTTTGTACCTGTCCAAAGTCCCCAAATGTCATCCAAATATCTCAAATAAATTAATGGTTTTTGTTGGCTCTTGGCTACAGCCTCTTTCTCCCAATTTGCCATGAAAATGTTGGCATAAGCCGGGGCGAATTTCTTTCCCATTGCCGTACCTTTTATCTGTAAATAGTATTTATCATTAAATGTGAAATCATTCCTTGTTAAATTAATATCTAGTAATTGTAATAGTTCCAAATCTGGTCTTTTAGGATCGGGATATTTTTCCAAAATTCTTTTCACACACGCTATTCCCTCCGGAATAGGGATGTTGGTATACAGGTTGTCCACATCCATAGTAAAAAGGAAACAGTCTGTGGAAATGTGTAATTGTTTAATTTTTTCAATGAAATGGTAAGTATCTCTAATATAAGAATCATGCTTGGTCGACAGAGGGGTCAAATAGTACTCCAAGTATTCTGCTGTGGTGTAAGTGTCACTTCCACAATCGGAAACTATTGGTCTTCCTGGAGGTACTTGGAATGGAACCGTCCATTTCTGTGGATCCTTGTGTATTTTTGGTAAGATGTAAAAACGCCTTTCTCGCGGTTCCCCATCACCCAATAAATATTTTTGTTGTCTGGCTGTAATGCATTTCTGTTGTTTTAATTTCTTTATAATTTTTTCTACCATCGGTATTGTATCCCCATATATTGGTTTATCCAATTTCTTATAATATTCCTCATCCCCCAACTGTCGCTCTGCCTCCATAACATATTGATCCCTACTAAGTACTACCACCGCTGATCCCTTATCTGCCGGTTTAATTACTACGTGTTTTGCATGTATCAGATCTCTCAGAGCTTTAACCTCCGACTTCGTCAAGTTTGGTTTTTCCTTTATCGGAACGTAATATTTTTTAATCAAATTTATATCCTCCTCTATTAATTTTTCCACTTCTTGCGGTAATTCTCCCATCGGAGGTGACCAATCCGATGGTCCCACAAACGGGGATGGTTTCTTTCGTGCCGAATTTTTGAAAAAGGCCGCTAATTTTATTTTTCGGTGGTAGTTCTGTAAATCTAACCTAAATTGCGATCTCTGATCTTTACCGATATCTAATGTCGGTATGAAAGATAACCCTTTGCGCAAAATGTCAATCTGTGGCTTAGATAATTTAAAGTTTTTGGCCAAAACCACCACTTCCTGTGCCACCAAGGAGTCAACTCCATTACCCCCCTCCGTTTTCAGACTCCGGGGGCCTTCAGGTTTAAATGTCGCAACCAATGGGACAGCATCTCATTTGCCGTGTCCCTGGTCCAGTGGATGTCGTCCGTCTCCACCTGGAACTGGTTCTCCTCCAATAGTGGAATGAACCCTATATTCCTCTCAATGTACTCATTAAGGGATCTTAGATTTTCCTTCTCTTCTGGTGGTAGAGTCTTTGAAAAGTTCACTAGCGGAACCCAAATTTCCGCATAAGGGAATTTTATTTTCGTTGCTCGCACGCTCTTTTGCAAATCTTTGATTGCCGTCTCTTTGGATTTATTGGTCCTTGTGTTGATTCCAAATGCTAGTACTATTTTCTCCACCACCACATCCTCGGGTCCTCTTTTCCTCATTTTTTCCACCAAACACTGTCCATGTCTAAAGTGGCTTCCTGGAAAGCAGTCTATTTGTAAGTCTTTTATGTCGTGAGGAGGAATCTTACCTAGGTTTGAGTCTCCTATAATTACCCACTTCTTTGTGACCCCTAGTTTCCATTCGGTGAGTTTCCTGAAGGTGTTGGGGTGCCGAGTCACTTCAAACTCCTGGAGTGCGGAATCTCCTCTGTTCTCCCTGGAGTCCTGGAAGTCCGTCCCTTCTGCCTCTTCTTCCATTTCACTCTCCCCTCTTTCATATATCTCTTCTATGTCTTCCCCCTCTTCTTCTCTATGTATCTGAATCTCATCTGCTTGTACCATCCGGTTTGTCTCCCCCTCCTCTTCCGACTCAGATTCCCAGATTACTCCGTCCTCACTTTCCCCGTCTGTTGCCCGTGGGCCTGGACTTTGTCCTATCTGGACCTCTTCATTTACACTCCCTTGGTGTGTTCTATCCCTTCTCAATTCATTCTCTACATTCTGTTCTGTCAAAACTATTCCCCTCGTGCTTCTCGCTGTCCTTGGTGCCTCCGTAGGTTCTTCCCTCCGAGGCAGTCGCACTGGGACATCTTCCCTCTGTAGCACCCCTTTGGGTTTCATTTGTGTTCTCTTCTGTACTCTAGCTTCTTGTGGCGGTTTCGCTTGGGTTGGAGGAGGGTTCTTCTGGGGTTCCCCTCTCTCGTTATCCCTGCCTTTTTCTTTCTGTACCGTCTGTGTCCCCTGGGTCAGTTGAAATGTTGCCTGAGTTTGTTGGCGAGTCTCCGCCGGGACTCTGTCCCTATCATCCATTTTGGCAATAACCAGCGCTTCTGCATGGTCCAATTCGTCTTGCGTGACTCTGGGCAGTTTCATTTTAGCCCATCGCACCGCCACCTCATAAGCCGTCTTCCAATCCGGTACGAGGAGAGGCTCCAATTCCTCTAGCAGTGCATCCAGTCCTGCTTGATAATGTTCCATTAGGATCACACATGTGGTGTGTCCCCAGTTTCTGGCATTACCCCCAATGAGCTCCTTGGTGCTCTCTGTGGGGAATGCTGGTTTCACCATATTGGTCAAGATATCTATCATCTTTGCAATCATCCTGGGTTGCGGTTTTCCGTCTCGCGGGTCCACATTTTGCAAATGGTGGACCATTTTGATGATTGCATTCAGCACTCTAACCAGTCTCCTAAATTCGGGAGTGGCTGACTGTCTCCTAACTTCCGATTGTCCCGTCCATGTTCCCTGCCCTCTTTGTGTAGGGCCTCTGTATCCCTGTCGCACCACCGCTGCATAGGAGCGGAACTGAGGACGGGTGTTCCCCCGTGACCATGGAGGATTGGGGTTACGGAAGAACCTTGGGGGAGGCGCTGGCCGGATAGGTTTGGGGAACTGAACACTTCCCCACCAGGAATTGGGGGCATTGCCCCCTCTTCCTGTAGGAAAGGATGGTGCACGGTCCATCCACCCTTGGTTACGCCTCCCGTAACCCTGGTTCCAATCCCTGGGGTATGTAGGCTGGTGGCCCCGCCCATAGCGGACCTCTGTCCAACCCCCACCCTCCATGATATTTACTTCCTTAATTTGAGTTTGCCTTGGCTATTTACGTAATCTTTATTTTTGTTGTTTCTTATTTATTAGTTTCGGTATCAATTTATAATGTATTAGAATGAAAGAAACAAAACCAAACATCAATAAAACAAAAAAACAAAAAAATCCGCAATTCAAAGCAAAATACCTGTAACAACCTATTATGCGTGTGCCCTGACAACGTTTCGGCCTGTAAGGGCCTTCTTCAGGTCGTGGCACACTTTCTTTTAATAATAACAATAGCAAAGCAGCTCTACTCTTAAGTGATGTTCACCCTCCGACATCCAAAACAAACTGAGGCTTCTAGGCATGTCCCCCTTTTTTTTCCTTTTGCTCTTTTTTTAAAAAAACATTTTAACTTGTGTTAAAAGTAACATAACTTCAAAATTAACCCTATGTTGTTATCTTTTACTACTAAATGCATTACATAACCTATATTTTAACTGTATTTAACCATTTCAACTAAAATTTTAACTTTATTTATATCTTTTAACTGTTTTAGTTTTTTAATATGTTTTATAGTTTTTATAATGTTTTTGGGTTTTTTTAATGTTATATCGTTTTTTTCATTTTAATAGGAACCCTATATACCCCTATGTATAGTTTCTATCCCTATATTCTATATTGTAATACTCTCATCTTTTTAGCAATGTAATTGTTTTTATGCATAGAATTCCCGTTAGTATGATTAAATTTAGGGCCCCCCCTGTAGTGTTAAGGTTAGGGTTAGAGTAGGATGAGGGCTAGGATTCCAATTAGAGTTAGTGAGGTTAAATTTGGGGTTACCGATTAGGGTTAGGGTTAGCGTGAGATAGGGGATAGAATTCCAGTTAGGGTTAGGGTTAGGGTTAGGGTTAGAGATAGGATTCCAGTTAGAGTTAGTGAGGTTAAATTTAGGGTTCCCAGTAGGGTTAAGGTGCGAGTGGGATGCAGAATAAGATTCCAATTAGGGTTAAGTGGTTAAGTTTAGGGTCCAAGTTAGGGTTAGGGTTAGAATGGGATAGGCGTCCAATTTAGGGTTAGGGTTAGGGTTAGGGCCTACCCTGGCGTTATGGTTAGGGCTCGAATATGGGGTGAAATGTGGTATTTTCCTATGCATTTTAACGACGTTTTGAGTTCAATCCCCCAGGTTCTCGAGTTCCCAACCGAAACATCCAACGTCTTTCTATCCTTTTCCTTTCTACATCCGACCAATTTGTGTTTCTTTGTAAGCCTGCATACCGCAGGGCTTGCAATCCGTGTAATAAAAAATGTTGAACCACTGGTGTGTCAATTTCCTTTTTATTTTTTATGTTATACCTATGTTGTGTCATTCTTGTGGTAAGTGAATTTTTCGTTTCCCCCACATATTTCATCCCACATTTGTGACAAATTATCAAGTATACACAATTTGTGGAGACCGCTTCCATGAAATAGCTTGTCCTCGTACATATACGATGGAATCGTAATAGCTGCGACTTAATTATTCCTCTGAATGTGTGGGCCGGATGAAAACTTCGTTTGTGCAATAACGCATGTGTATCTGTATTTTTAAAATGTACCTTAATGTCCAACTGATGCGTCCTATAAAAATTTGGTCCTTTAAATATTGTTGTGTCCAAAAAATCAATTGAAGAATAATGCATTTCTGTTTTAACCTGTATGGATGGGTCATGCGAATTTAATGTCTCTACAAATTTTTTAAATTGTATTTTTGTACCTGTCCAAAGTCCCCAAATGTCATCCAAATATCTCAAATAAATTAATGGTTTTTGTTGGCTCTTGGCTACAGCCTCTTTCTCCCAATTTGCCATGAAAATGTTGGCATAAGCCGGGGCGAATTTCTTTCCCATTGCCGTACCTTTTATCTGTAAATAGTATTTATCATTAAATGTGAAATCATTCCTTGTTAAATTAATATCTAGTAATTGTAATAGTTCCAAATCTGGTCTTTTAGGATCGGGATATTTTTCCAAAATTCTTTTCACACACGCTATTCCCTCCGGAATAGGGATGTTGGTATACAGGTTGTCCACATCCATAGTAAAAAGGAAACAGTCTGTGGAAATGTGTAATTGTTTAATTTTTTCAATGAAATGGTAAGTATCTCTAATATAAGAATCATGCTTGGTCGACAGAGGGGTCAAATAGTACTCCAAGTATTCTGCTGTGGTGTAAGTGTCACTTCCACAATCGGAAACTATTGGTCTTCCTGGAGGTACTTGGAATGGAACCGTCCATTTCTGTGGATCCTTGTGTATTTTTGGTAAGATGTAAAAACGCCTTTCTCGCGGTTCCCCATCACCCAATAAATATTTTTGTTGTCTGGCTGTAATGCATTTCTGTTGTTTTAATTTCTTTATAATTTTTTCTACCATCGGTATTGTATCCCCATATATTGGTTTATCCAATTTCTTATAATATTCCTCATCCCCCAACTGTCGCTCTGCCTCCATAACATATTGATCCCTACTAAGTACTACCACCGCTGATCCCTTATCTGCCGGTTTAATTACTACGTGTTTTGCATGTATCAGATCTCTCAGAGCTTTAACCTCCGACTTCGTCAAGTTTGGTTTTTCCTTTATCGGAACGTAATATTTTTTAATCAAATTTATATCCTCCTCTATTAATTTTTCCACTTCTTGCGGTAATTCTCCCATCGGAGGTGACCAATCCGATGGTCCCACAAACGGGGATGGTTTCTTTCGTGCCGAATTTTTGAAAAAGGCCGCTAATTTTATTTTTCGGTGGTAGTTCTGTAAATCTAACCTAAATTGCGATCTCTGATCTTTACCGATATCTAATGTCGGTATGAAAGATAACCCTTTGCGCAAAATGTCAATCTGTGGCTTAGATAATTTAAAGTTTTTGGCCAAAACCACCACTTCCTGTGCCACCAAGGAGTCAACTCCATTACCCCCCTCCGTTTTCAGACTCCGGGGGCCTTCAGGTTTAAATGTCGCAACCAATGGGACAGCATCTCATTTGCCGTGTCCCTGGTCCAGTGGATGTCGTCCGTCTCCACCTGGAACTGGTTCTCCTCCAATAGTGGAATGAACCCTATATTCCTCTCAATGTACTCATTAAGGGATCTTAGATTTTCCTTCTCTTCTGGTGGTAGAGTCTTTGAAAAGTTCACTAGCGGAACCCAAATTTCCGCATAAGGGAATTTTATTTTCGTTGCTCGCACGCTCTTTTGCAAATCTTTGATTGCCGTCTCTTTGGATTTATTGGTCCTTGTGTTGATTCCAAATGCTAGTACTATTTTCTCCACCACCACATCCTCGGGTCCTCTTTTCCTCATTTTTTCCACCAAACACTGTCCATGTCTAAAGTGGCTTCCTGGAAAGCAGTCTATTTGTAAGTCTTTTATGTCGTGAGGAGGAATCTTACCTAGGTTTGAGTCTCCTATAATTACCCACTTCTTTGTGACCCCTAGTTTCCATTCGGTGAGTTTCCTGAAGGTGTTGGGGTGCCGAGTCACTTCAAACTCCTGGAGTGCGGAATCTCCTCTGTTCTCCCTGGAGTCCTGGAAGTCCGTCCCTTCTGCCTCTTCTTCCATTTCACTCTCCCCTCTTTCATATATCTCTTCTATGTCTTCCCCCTCTTCTTCTCTATGTATCTGAATCTCATCTGCTTGTACCATCCGGTTTGTCTCCCCCTCCTCTTCCGACTCAGATTCCCAGATTACTCCGTCCTCACTTTCCCCGTCTGTTGCCCGTGGGCCTGGACTTTGTCCTATCTGGACCTCTTCATTTACACTCCCTTGGTGTGTTCTATCCCTTCTCAATTCATTCTCTACATTCTGTTCTGTCAAAACTATTCCCCTCGTGCTTCTCGCTGTCCTTGGTGCCTCCGTAGGTTCTTCCCTCCGAGGCAGTCGCACTGGGACATCTTCCCTCTGTAGCACCCCTTTGGGTTTCATTTGTGTTCTCTTCTGTACTCTAGCTTCTTGTGGCGGTTTCGCTTGGGTTGGAGGAGGGTTCTTCTGGGGTTCCCCTCTCTCGTTATCCCTGCCTTTTTCTTTCTGTACCGTCTGTGTCCCCTGGGTCAGTTGAAATGTTGCCTGAGTTTGTTGGCGAGTCTCCGCCGGGACTCTGTCCCTATCATCCATTTTGGCAATAACCAGCGCTTCTGCATGGTCCAATTCGTCTTGCGTGACTCTGGGCAGTTTCATTTTAGCCCATCGCACCGCCACCTCATAAGCCGTCTTCCAATCCGGTACGAGGAGAGGCTCCAATTCCTCTAGCAGTGCATCCAGTCCTGCTTGATAATGTTCCATTAGGATCACACATGTGGTGTGTCCCCAGTTTCTGGCATTACCCCCAATGAGCTCCTTGGTGCTCTCTGTGGGGAATGCTGGTTTCACCATATTGGTCAAGATATCTATCATCTTTGCAATCATCCTGGGTTGCGGTTTTCCGTCTCGCGGGTCCACATTTTGCAAATGGTGGACCATTTTGATGATTGCATTCAGCACTCTAACCAGTCTCCTAAATTCGGGAGTGGCTGACTGTCTCCTAACTTCCGATTGTCCCGTCCATGTTCCCTGCCCTCTTTGTGTAGGGCCTCTGTATCCCTGTCGCACCACCGCTGCATAGGAGCGGAACTGAGGACGGGTGTTCCCCCGTGACCATGGAGGATTGGGGTTACGGAAGAACCTTGGGGGAGGCGCTGGCCGGATAGGTTTGGGGAACTGAACACTTCCCCACCAGGAATTGGGGGCATTGCCCCCTCTTCCTGTAGGAAAGGATGGTGCACGGTCCATCCACCCTTGGTTACGCCTCCCGTAACCCTGGTTCCAATCCCTGGGGTATGTAGGCTGGTGGCCCCGCCCATAGCGGACCTCTGTCCAACCCCCACCCTCCATGATATTTACTTCCTTAATTTGAGTTTGCCTTGGCTATTTACGTAATCTTTATTTTTGTTGTTTCTTATTTATTAGTTTCGGTATCAATTTATAATGTATTAGAATGAAAGAAACAAAACCAAACATCAATAAAACAAAAAAAACAAAAAAATCCGCAATTCAAAGCAAAATACCTGTAACAACCTATTATGCGTGTGCCCTGACAACGTTTCGGCCTGTAAGGGCCTTCTTCAGGTCGTGGCACACTTTCTTTTAATAATAACAATAGCAAAGCAGCTCTACTCTTAAGTGATGTTCACCCTCCGACATCCAAAACAAACTGAGGCTTCTAGGCATGTCCCCCTTTTTTTTTCCTTTTGCTCTTTTTTTAAAAAAACATTTTAACTTGTGTTAAAAGTAACATAACTTCAAAATTAACCCTATGTTGTTATCTTTTACTACTAAATGCATTACATAACCTATATTTTAACTGTATTTAACCATTTCAACTAAAATTTTAACTTTATTTATATCTTTTAACTGTTTTAGTTTTTTAATATGTTTTATAGTTTTTATAATGTTTTTGGGTTTTTTTAATGTTATATCGTTTTTTTCATTTTAATAGGAACCCTATATACCCCTATGTATAGTTTCTATCCCTATATTCTATATTGTAATACTCTCATCTTTTTAGCAATGTAATTGTTTTTATGCATAGAATTCCCGTTAGTATGATTAAATTTAGGGCCCCCCCTGTAGTGTTAAGGTTAGGGTTAGAGTAGGATGAGGGCTAGGATTCCAATTAGAGTTAGTGAGGTTAAATTTGGGGTTACCGATTAGGGTTAGGGTTAGCGTGAGATAGGGGATAGAATTCCAGTTAGGGTTAGGGTTAGGGTTAGGGTTAGAGATAGGATTCCAGTTAGAGTTAGTGAGGTTAAATTTAGGGTTCCCAGTAGGGTTAAGGTGCGAGTGGGATGCAGAATAAGATTCCAATTAGGGTTAAGTGGTTAAGTTTAGGGTCCAAGTTAGGGTTAGGGTTAGAATGGGATAGGCGTCCAATTTAGGGTTAGGGTTAGGGTTAGGGCCTACCCTGGCGTTATGGTTAGGGCTCGAATATGGGGTGAAATGTGGTATTTTCCTATGCATTTTAACGACGTTTTGAGTTCAATCCCCCAGGTTCTCGAGTTCCCAACCGAAACATCCAACGTCTTTCTATCCTTTTCCTTTCTACATCCGACCAATTTGTGTTTCTTTGTAAGCCTGCATACCGCAGGGCTTGCAATCCGTGTAATAAAAAATGTTGAACCACTGGTGTGTCAATTTCCTTTTTATTTTTTATGTTATACCTATGTTGTGTCATTCTTGTGGTAAGTGAATTTTTCGTTTCCCCCACATATTTCATCCCACATTTGTGACAAATTATCAAGTATACACAATTTGTGGAGACCGCTTCCATGAAATAGCTTGTCCTCGTACATATACGATGGAATCGTAATAGCTGCGACTTAATTATTCCTCTGAATGTGTGGGCCGGATGAAAACTTCGTTTGTGCAATAACGCATGTGTATCTGTATTTTTAAAATGTACCTTAATGTCCAACTGATGCGTCCTATAAAAATTTGGTCCTTTAAATATTGTTGTGTCCAAAAAATCAATTGAAGAATAATGCATTTCTGTTTTAACCTGTATGGATGGGTCATGCGAATTTAATGTCTCTACAAATTTTTTAAATTGTATTTTTGTACCTGTCCAAAGTCCCCAAATGTCATCCAAATATCTCAAATAAATTAATGGTTTTTGTTGGCTCTTGGCTACAGCCTCTTTCTCCCAATTTGCCATGAAAATGTTGGCATAAGCCGGGGCGAATTTCTTTCCCATTGCCGTACCTTTTATCTGTAAATAGTATTTATCATTAAATGTGAAATCATTCCTTGTTAAATTAATATCTAGTAATTGTAATAGTTCCAAATCTGGTCTTTTAGGATCGGGATATTTTTCCAAAATTCTTTTCACACACGCTATTCCCTCCGGAATAGGGATGTTGGTATACAGGTTGTCCACATCCATAGTAAAAAGGAAACAGTCTGTGGAAATGTGTAATTGTTTAATTTTTTCAATGAAATGGTAAGTATCTCTAATATAAGAATCATGCTTGGTCGACAGAGGGGTCAAATAGTACTCCAAGTATTCTGCTGTGGTGTAAGTGTCACTTCCACAATCGGAAACTATTGGTCTTCCTGGAGGTACTTGGAATGGAACCGTCCATTTCTGTGGATCCTTGTGTATTTTTGGTAAGATGTAAAAACGCCTTTCTCGCGGTTCCCCATCACCCAATAAATATTTTTGTTGTCTGGCTGTAATGCATTTCTGTTGTTTTAATTTCTTTATAATTTTTTTCTACCATCGGTATTGTATCCCCATATATTGGTTTATCCAATTTCTTATAATATTCCTCATCCCCCAACTGTCGCTCTGCCTCCATAACATATTGATCCCTACTAAGTACTACCACCGCTGATCCCTTATCTGCCGGTTTAATTACTACGTGTTTTGCATGTATCAGATCTCTCAGAGCTTTAACCTCCGACTTCGTCAAGTTTGGTTTTTCCTTTATCGGAACGTAATATTTTTTAATCAAATTTATATCCTCCTCTATTAATTTTTCCACTTCTTGCGGTAATTCTCCATCGGAGGTGACCAATCCGATGGTCCCACAAACGGGGATGGTTTCTTTCGTGCCGAATTTTTGAAAAAGGCCGCTAATTTTATTTTTCGGTGGTAGTTCTGTAAATCTAACCTAAATTGCGATCTCTGATCTTTACCGATATCTAATGTCGGTATGAAAGATAACCCTTTGCGCAAAATGTCAATCTGTGGCTTAGATAATTTAAAGTTTTTGGCCAAAACCACCACTTCCTGTGCCACCAAGGAGTCAACTCCATTACCCCCCTCCGTTTTCAGACTCCGGGGGCCTTCAGGTTTAAATGTCGCAACCAATGGGACAGCATCTCATTTGCCGTGTCCCTGGTCCAGTGGATGTCGTCCGTCTCCACCTGGAACTGGTTCTCCTCCAATAGTGGAATGAACCCTATATTCCTCTCAATGTACTCATTAAGGGATCTTAGATTTTCCTTCTCTTCTGGTGGTAGAGTCTTTGAAAAGTTCACTAGCGGAACCCAAATTTCCGCATAAGGGAATTTTATTTTCGTTGCTCGCACGCTCTTTTGCAAATCTTTGATTGCCGTCTCTTTGGATTTATTGGTCCTTGTGTTGATTCCAAATGCTAGTACTATTTTCTCCACCACCACATCCTCGGGTCCTCTTTTCCTCATTTTTTCCACCAAACACTGTCCATGTCTAAAGTGGCTTCCTGGAAAGCAGTCTATTTGTAAGTCTTTTATGTCGTGAGGAGGAATCTTACCTAGGTTTGAGTCTCCTATAATTACCCACTTCTTTGTGACCCCTAGTTTCCATTCGGTGAGTTTCCTGAAGGTGTTGGGGTGCCGAGTCACTTCAAACTCCTGGAGTGCGGAATCTCCTCTGTTCTCCCTGGAGTCCTGGAAGTCCGTCCCTTCTGCCTCTTCTTCCATTTCACTCTCCCCTCTTTCATATATCTCTTCTATGTCTTCCCCCTCTTCTTCTCTATGTATCTGAATCTCATCTGCTTGTACCATCCGGTTTGTCTCCCCCTCCTCTTCCGACTCAGATTCCCAGATTACTCCGTCCTCACTTTCCCCGTCTGTTGCCCGTGGGCCTGGACTTTGTCCTATCTGGACCTCTTCATTTACACTCCCTTGGTGTGTTCTATCCCTTCTCAATTCATTCTCTACATTCTGTTCTGTCAAAACTATTCCCCTCGTGCTTCTCGCTGTCCTTGGTGCCTCCGTAGGTTCTTCCCTCCGAGGCAGTCGCACTGGGACATCTTCCCTCTGTAGCACCCCTTTGGGTTTCATTTGTGTTCTCTTCTGTACTCTAGCTTCTTGTGGCGGTTTCGCTTGGGTTGGAGGAGGGTTCTTCTGGGGTTCCCCTCTCTCGTTATCCCTGCCTTTTTCTTTCTGTACCGTCTGTGTCCCCTGGGTCAGTTGAAATGTTGCCTGAGTTTGTTGGCGAGTCTCCGCCGGGACTCTGTCCCTATCATCCATTTTGGCAATAACCAGCGCTTCTGCATGGTCCAATTCGTCTTGCGTGACTCTGGGCAGTTTCATTTTAGCCCATCGCACCGCCACCTCATAAGCCGTCTTCCAATCCGGTACGAGGAGAGGCTCCAATTCCTCTAGCAGTGCATCCAGTCCTGCTTGATAATGTTCCATTAGGATCACACATGTGGTGTGTCCCCAGTTTCTGGCATTACCCCCAATGAGCTCCTTGGTGCTCTCTGTGGGGAATGCTGGTTTCACCATATTGGTCAAGATATCTATCATCTTTGCAATCATCCTGGGTTGCGGTTTTCCGTCTCGCGGGTCCACATTTTGCAAATGGTGGACCATTTTGATGATTGCATTCAGCACTCTAACCAGTCTCCTAAATTCGGGAGTGGCTGACTGTCTCCTAACTTCCGATTGTCCCGTCCATGTTCCCTGCCCTCTTTGTGTAGGGCCTCTGTATCCCTGTCGCACCACCGCTGCATAGGAGCGGAACTGAGGACGGGTGTTCCCCCGTGACCATGGAGGATTGGGGTTACGGAAGAACCTTGGGGGAGGCGCTGGCCGGATAGGTTTGGGGAACTGAACACTTCCCCACCAGGAATTGGGGGCATTGCCCCCTCTTCCTGTAGGAAAGGATGGTGCACGGTCCATCCACCCTTGGTTACGCCTCCCGTAACCCTGGTTCCAATCCCTGGGGTATGTAGGCTGGTGGCCCCGCCCATAGCGGACCTCTGTCCAACCCCCACCCTCCATGATATTTACTTCCTTAATTTGAGTTTGCCTTGGCTATTTACGTAATCTTTATTTTTGTTGTTTCTTATTTATTAGTTTCGGTATCAATTTATAATGTATTAGAATGAAAGAAACAAAACCAAACATCAATAAAACAAAAAAAACAAAAAAATCCGCAATTCAAAGCAAAATACCTGTAACAACCTATTATGCGTGTGCCCTGACAACGTTTCGGCCTGTAAGGGCCTTCTTCAGGTCGTGGCACACTTTCTTTTAATAATAACAATAGCAAAGCAGCTCTACTCTTAAGTGATGTTCACCCTCCGACATCCAAAACAAACTGAGGCTTCTAGGCATGTCCCCCTTTTTTTTCCTTTTGCTCTTTTTTTAAAAAAACATTTTAACTTGTGTTAAAAGTAACATAACTTCAAAATTAACCCTATGTTGTTATCTTTTACTACTAAATGCATTACATAACCTATATTTTAACTGTATTTAACCATTTCAACTAAAATTTTAACTTTATTTATATCTTTTAACTGTTTTAGTTTTTTAATATGTTTTATAGTTTTTATAATGTTTTTGGGTTTTTTTAATGTTATATCGTTTTTTTCATTTTAATAGGAACCCTATATACCCCTATGTATAGTTTCTATCCCTATATTCTATATTGTAATACTCTCATCTTTTTAGCAATGTAATTGTTTTTATGCATAGAATTCCCGTTAGTATGATTAAATTTAGGGCCCCCCCTGTAGTGTTAAGGTTAGGGTTAGAGTAGGATGAGGGCTAGGATTCCAATTAGAGTTAGTGAGGTTAAATTTGGGGTTACCGATTAGGGTTAGGGTTAGCGTGAGATAGGGGATAGAATTCCAGTTAGGGTTAGGGTTAGGGTTAGGGTTAGAGATAGGATTCCAGTTAGAGTTAGTGAGGTTAAATTTAGGGTTCCCAGTAGGGTTAAGGTGCGAGTGGGATGCAGAATAAGATTCCAATTAGGGTTAAGTGGTTAAGTTTAGGGTCCAAGTTAGGGTTAGGGTTAGAATGGGATAGGCGTCCAATTTAGGGTTAGGGTTAGGGTTAGGGCCTACCCTGGCGTTATGGTTAGGGCTCGAATATGGGGTGAAATGTGGTATTTTCCTATGCATTTTAACGACGTTTTGAGTTCAATCCCCCAGGTTCTCGAGTTCCCAACCGAAACATCCAACGTCTTTCTATCCTTTTCCTTTCTACATCCGACCAATTTGTGTTTCTTTGTAAGCCTGCATACCGCAGGGCTTGCAATCCGTGTAATAAAAAATGTTGAACCACTGGTGTGTCAATTTCCTTTTTATTTTTTATGTTATACCTATGTTGTGTCATTCTTGTGGTAAGTGAATTTTTCGTTTCCCCCACATATTTCATCCCACATTTGTGACAAATTATCAAGTATACACAATTTGTGGAGACCGCTTCCATGAAATAGCTTGTCCTCGTACATATACGATGGAATCGTAATAGCTGCGACTTAATTATTCCTCTGAATGTGTGGGGCCGGATGAAAACTTCGTTTGTGCAATAACGCATGTGTATCTGTATTTTTAAAATGTACCTTAATGTCCAACTGATGCGTCCTATAAAAATTTGGTCCTTTAAATATTGTTGTGTCCAAAAAATCAATTGAAGAATAATGCATTTCTGTTTTAACCTGTATGGATGGGTCATGCGAATTTAATGTCTCTACAAATTTTTTAAATTGTATTTTTGTACCTGTCCAAAGTCCCCAAATGTCATCCAAATATCTCAAATAAATTAATGGTTTTTGTTGGCTCTTGGCTACAGCCTCTTTCTCCCAATTTGCCATGAAAATGTTGGCATAAGCCGGGGCGAATTTCTTTCCCATTGCCGTACCTTTTATCTGTAAATAGTATTTATCATTAAATGTGAAATCATTCCTTGTTAAATTAATATCTAGTAATTGTAATAGTTCCAAATCTGGTCTTTTAGGATCGGGATATTTTTCCAAAATTCTTTTCACACACGCTATTCCCTCCGGAATAGGGATGTTGGTATACAGGTTGTCCACATCCATAGTAAAAAGGAAACAGTCTGTGGAAATGTGTAATTGTTTAATTTTTTCAATGAAATGGTAAGTATCTCTAATATAAGAATCATGCTTGGTCGACAGAGGGGTCAAATAGTACTCCAAGTATTCTGCTGTGGTGTAAGTGTCACTTCCACAATCGGAAACTATTGGTCTTCCTGGAGGTACTTGGAATGGAACCGTCCATTTCTGTGGATCCTTGTGTATTTTTGGTAAGATGTAAAAACGCCTTTCTCGCGGTTCCCCATCACCCAATAAATATTTTTGTTGTCTGGCTGTAATGCATTTCTGTTGTTTTAATTTCTTTATAATTTTTTCTACCATCGGTATTGTATCCCCATATATTGGTTTATCCAATTTCTTATAATATTCCTCATCCCCCAACTGTCGCTCTGCCTCCATAACATATTGATCCCTACTAAGTACTACCACCGCTGATCCCTTATCTGCCGGTTTAATTACTACGTGTTTTGCATGTATCAGATCTCTCAGAGCTTTAACCTCCGACTTCGTCAAGTTTGGTTTTTCCTTTATCGGAACGTAATATTTTTAATCAAATTTATATCCTCCTCTATTAATTTTTCCACTTCTTGCGGTAATTCTCCCATCGGAGGTGACCAATCCGATGGTCCCACAAACGGGGATGGTTTCTTTCGTGCCGAATTTTTGAAAAAGGCCGCTAATTTTATTTTTCGGTGGTAGTTCTGTAAATCTAACCTAAATTGCGATCTCTGATCTTTACCGATATCTAATGTCGGTATGAAAGATAACCCTTTGCGCAAAATGTCAATCTGTGGCTTAGATAATTTAAAGTTTTTGGCCAAAACCACCACTTCCTGTGCCACCAAGGAGTCAACTCCATTACCCCCCTCCGTTTTCAGACTCCGGGGGCCTTCAGGTTTAAATGTCGCAACCAATGGGACAGCATCTCATTTGCCGTGTCCCTGGTCCAGTGGATGTCGTCCGTCTCCACCTGGAACTGGTTCTCCTCCAATAGTGGAATGAACCCTATATTCCTCTCAATGTACTCATTAAGGGATCTTAGATTTTCCTTCTCTTCTGGTGGTAGAGTCTTTGAAAAGTTCACTAGCGGAACCCAAATTTCCGCATAAGGGAATTTTATTTTCGTTGCTCGCACGCTCTTTTGCAAATCTTTGATTGCCGTCTCTTTGGATTTATTGGTCCTTGTGTTGATTCCAAATGCTAGTACTATTTTCTCCACCACCACATCCTCGGGTCCTCTTTTCCTCATTTTTTCCACCAAACACTGTCCATGTCTAAAGTGGCTTCCTGGAAAGCAGTCTATTTGTAAGTCTTTTATGTCGTGAGGAGGAATCTTACCTAGGTTTGAGTCTCCTATAATTACCCACTTCTTTGTGACCCCTAGTTTCCATTCGGTGAGTTTCCTGAAGGTGTTGGGGTGCCGAGTCACTTCAAACTCCTGGAGTGCGGAATCTCCTCTGTTCTCCCTGGAGTCCTGGAAGTCCGTCCCTTCTGCCTCTTCTTCCATTTCACTCTCCCCTCTTTCATATATCTCTTCTATGTCTTCCCCTCTTCTTCTCTATGTATCTGAATCTCATCTGCTTGTACCATCCGGTTTGTCTCCCCCTCCTCTTCCGACTCAGATTCCCAGATTACTCCGTCCTCACTTTCCCCGTCTGTTGCCCGTGGGCCTGGACTTTGTCCTATCTGGACCTCTTCATTTACACTCCCTTGGTGTGTTCTATCCCTTCTCAATTCATTCTCTACATTCTGTTCTGTCAAAACTATTCCCCTCGTGCTTCTCGCTGTCCTTGGTGCCTCCGTAGGTTCTTCCCTCCGAGGCAGTCGCACTGGGACATCTTCCCTCTGTAGCACCCCTTTGGGTTTCATTTGTGTTCTCTTCTGTACTCTAGCTTCTTGTGGCGGTTTCGCTTGGGTTGGAGGAGGGTTCTTCTGGGGTTCCCCTCTCTCGTTATCCCTGCCTTTTTCTTTCTGTACCGTCTGTGTCCCCTGGGTCAGTTGAAATGTTGCCTGAGTTTGTTGGCGAGTCTCCGCCGGGACTCTGTCCCTATCATCCATTTTGGCAATAACCAGCGCTTCTGCATGGTCCAATTCGTCTTGCGTGACTCTGGGCAGTTTCATTTTAGCCCATCGCACCGCCACCTCATAAGCCGTCTTCCAATCCGGTACGAGGAGAGGCTCCAATTCCTCTAGCAGTGCATCCAGTCCTGCTTGATAATGTTCCATTAGGATCACACATGTGGTGTGTCCCCAGTTTCTGGCATTACCCCCAATGAGCTCCTTGGTGCTCTCTGTGGGGAATGCTGGTTTCACCATATTGGTCAAGATATCTATCATCTTTGCAATCATCCTGGGTTGCGGTTTTCCGTCTCGCGGGTCCACATTTTGCAAATGGTGGACCATTTTGATGATTGCATTCAGCACTCTAACCAGTCTCCTAAATTCGGGAGTGGCTGACTGTCTCCTAACTTCCGATTGTCCCGTCCATGTTCCCTGCCCTCTTTGTGTAGGGCCTCTGTATCCCTGTCGCACCACCGCTGCATAGGAGCGGAACTGAGGACGGGTGTTCCCCCGTGACCATGGAGGATTGGGGTTACGGAAGAACCTTGGGGGAGGCGCTGGCCGGATAGGTTTGGGGAACTGAACACTTCCCCACCAGGAATTGGGGGCATTGCCCCCTCTTCCTGTAGGAAAGGATGGTGCACGGTCCATCCACCCTTGGTTACGCCTCCCGTAACCCTGGTTCCAATCCCTGGGGTATGTAGGCTGGTGGCCCCGCCCATAGCGGACCTCTGTCCAACCCCCACCCTCCATGATATTTACTTCCTTAATTTGAGTTTGCCTTGGCTATTTACGTAATCTTTATTTTTGTTGTTTCTTATTTATTAGTTTCGGTATCAATTTATAATGTATTAGAATGAAAGAAACAAAACCAAACAAAAAAAAAAAAAAAAAACAAAAAAATCCGCAATTCAAAGCAAAATACCTGTAACAACCTATTATGCGTGTGCCCTGACAACGTTTCGGCCTGTAAGGGCCTTCTTCAGGTCGTGGCACACTTTCTTTTAATAATAACAATAGCAAAGCAGCTCTACTCTTAAGTGATGTTCACCCTCCGACATCCAAAACAAACTGAGGCTTCTAGGCATGTCCCCCTTTTTTTTCCTTTTGCTCTTTTTTTAAAAAAACATTTTAACTTGTGTTAAAAGTAACATAACTTCAAAATTAACCCTATGTTGTTATCTTTTACTACTAAATGCATTACATAACCTATATTTTAACTGTATTTAACCATTTCAACTAAAATTTTAACTTTATTTATATCTTTTAACTGTTTTAGTTTTTTAATATGTTTTATAGTTTTTATAATGTTTTTGGGTTTTTTTAATGTTATATCGTTTTTTTCATTTTAATAGGAACCCTATATACCCCTATGTATAGTTTCTATCCCTATATTCTATATTGTAATACTCTCATCTTTTTAGCAATGTAATTGTTTTTATGCATAGAATTCCCGTTAGTATGATTAAATTTAGGGCCCCCCCTGTAGTGTTAAGGTTAGGGTTAGAGTAGGATGAGGGCTAGGATTCCAATTAGAGTTAGTGAGGTTAAATTTGGGGTTACCGATTAGGGTTAGGGTTAGCGTGAGATAGGGGATAGAATTCCAGTTAGGGTTAGGGTTAGGGTTAGGGTTAGAGATAGGATTCCAGTTAGAGTTAGTGAGGTTAAATTTAGGGTTCCCAGTAGGGTTAAGGTGC
This sequence comes from Phycodurus eques, assembly GCF_024500275.1. Classification (NCBI taxonomy): domain Eukaryota; kingdom Metazoa; phylum Chordata; class Actinopteri; order Syngnathiformes; family Syngnathidae; genus Phycodurus; species Phycodurus eques. The sequence goes on along the minus strand of NW_026904024.1, from coordinate 3,757 downwards.
GAGTGGGATGCAGAATAAGATTCCAATTAGGGTTAAGTGGTTAAGTTTAGGGTCCAAGTTAGGGTTAGGGTTAGAATGGGATAGGCGTCCAATTTAGGGTTAGGGTTAGGGTTAGGGCCTACCCTGGCGTTATGGTTAGGGCTCGAATATGGGGTGAAATGTGGTATTTTCCTATGCATTTTAACGACGTTTTGAGTTCAATCCCCCAGGTTCTCGAGTTCCCAACCGAAACATCCAACGTCTTTCTATCCTTTTCCTTTCTACATCCGACCAATTTGTGTTTCTTTGTAAGCCTGCATACCGCAGGGCTTGCAATCCGTGTAATAAAAAATGTTGAACCACTGGTGTGTCAATTTCCTTTTTATTTTTTTATGTTATACCTATGTTGTGTCATTCTTGTGGTAAGTGAATTTTTCGTTTCCCCCACATATTTCATCCCACATTTGTGACAAATTATCAAGTATACACAATTTGTGGAGACCGCTTCCATGAAATAGCTTGTCCTCGTACATATACGATGGAATCGTAATAGCTGCGACTTAATTATTCCTCTGAATGTGTGGGCCGGATGAAAACTTCGTTTGTGCAATAACGCATGTGTATCTGTATTTTTAAAATGTACCTTAATGTCCAACTGATGCGTCCTATAAAAATTTGGTCCTTTAAATATTGTTGTGTCCAAAAAATCAATTGAAGAATAATGCATTTCTGTTTTAACCTGTATGGATGGGTCATGCGAATTTAATGTCTCTACAAATTTTTTAAATTGTATTTTTGTACCTGTCCAAAGTCCCCAAATGTCATCCAAATATCTCAAATAAATTAATGGTTTTTGTTGGCTCTTGGCTACAGCCTCTTTCTCCCAATTTGCCATGAAAATGTTGGCATAAGCCGGGGCGAATTTCTTTCCCATTGCCGTACCTTTTATCTGTAAATAGTATTTATCATTAAATGTGAAATCATTCCTTGTTAAATTAATATCTAGTAATTGTAATAGTTCCAAATCTGGTCTTTTAGGATCGGGATATTTTTCCAAAATTCTTTTCACACACGCTATTCCCTCCGGAATAGGGATGTTGGTATACAGGTTGTCCACATCCATAGTAAAAAGGAAACAGTCTGTGGAAATGTGTAATTGTTTAATTTTTTCAATGAAATGGTAAGTATCTCTAATATAAGAATCATGCTTGGTCGACAGAGGGGTCAAATAGTACTCCAAGTATTCTGCTGTGGTGTAAGTGTCACTTCCACAATCGGAAACTATTGGTCTTCCTGGAGGTACTTGGAATGGAACCGTCCATTTCTGTGGATCCTTGTGTATTTTGGTAAGATGTAAAAACGCCTTTCTCGCGGTTCCCCATCACCCAATAAATATTTTTGTTGTCTGGCTGTAATGCATTTCTGTTGTTTTAATTTCTTTATAATTTTTTCTACCATCGGTATTGTATCCCCATATATTGGTTTATCCAATTTCTTATAATATTCCTCATCCCCCAACTGTCGCTCTGCCTCCATAACATATTGATCCCTACTAAGTACTACCACCGCTGATCCCTTATCTGCCGGTTTAATTACTACGTGTTTTGCATGTATCAGATCTCTCAGAGCTTTAACCTCCGACTTCGTCAAGTTTGGTTTTTCCTTTATCGGAACGTAATATTTTTTAATCAAATTTATATCCTCCTCTATTAATTTTTCCACTTCTTGCGGTAATTCTCCCATCGGAGGTGACCAATCCGATGGTCCCACAAACGGGGATGGTTTCTTTCGTGCCGAATTTTTGAAAAAGGCCGCTAATTTTATTTTTCGGTGGTAGTTCTGTAAATCTAACCTAAATTGCGATCTCTGATCTTTACCGATATCTAATGTCGGTATGAAAGATAACCCTTTGCGCAAAATGTCAATCTGTGGCTTAGATAATTTAAAGTTTTTGGCCAAAACCACCACTTCCTGTGCCACCAAGGAGTCAACTCCATTACCCCCCTCCGTTTTCAGACTCCGGGGGCCTTCAGGTTTAAATGTCGCAACCAATGGGACAGCATCTCATTTGCCGTGTCCCTGGTCCAGTGGATGTCGTCCGTCTCCACCTGGAACTGGTTCTCCTCCAATAGTGGAATGAACCCTATATTCCTCTCAATGTACTCATTAAGGGATCTTAGATTTTCCTTCTCTTCTGGTGGTAGAGTCTTTGAAAAGTTCACTAGCGGAACCCAAATTTCCGCATAAGGGAATTTTATTTTCGTTGCTCGCACGCTCTTTTGCAAATCTTTGATTGCCGTCTCTTTGGATTTATTGGTCCTTGTGTTGATTCCAAATGCTAGTACTATTTTCTCCACCACCACATCCTCGGGTCCTCTTTTCCTCATTTTTTCCACCAAACACTGTCCATGTCTAAAGTGGCTTCCTGGAAAGCAGTCTATTTGTAAGTCTTTTATGTCGTGAGGAGGAATCTTACCTAGGTTTGAGTCTCCTATAATTACCCACTTCTTGTGACCCCTAGTTTCCATTCGGTGAGTTTCCTGAAGGTGTTGGGGTGCCGAGTCACTTCAAACTCCTGGAGTGCGGAATCTCCTCTGTTCTCCCTGGAGTCCTGGAAGTCCGTCCCTTCTGCCTCTTCTTCCATTTCACTCTCCCCTCTTTCATATATCTCTTCTATGTCTTCCCCCTCTTCTTCTCTATGTATCTGAATCTCATCTGCTTGTACCATCCGGTTTGTCTCCCCCTCCTCTTCCGACTCAGATTCCCAGATTACTCCGTCCTCACTTTCCCCGTCTGTTGCCCGTGGGCCTGGACTTTGTCCTATCTGGACCTCTTCATTTACACTCCCTTGGTGTGTTCTATCCCTTCTCAATTCATTCTCTACATTCTGTTCTGTCAAAACTATTCCCCTCGTGCTTCTCGCTGTCCTTGGTGCCTCCGTAGGTTCTTCCCTCCGAGGCAGTCGCACTGGGACATCTTCCCTCTGTAGCACCCCTTTGGGTTTCATTTGTGTTCTCTTCTGTACTCTAGCTTCTTGTGGCGGTTTCGCTTGGGTTGGAGGAGGGTTCTTCTGGGGTTCCCCTCTCTCGTTATCCCTGCCTTTTTCTTTCTGTACCGTCTGTGTCCCCTGGGTCAGTTGAAATGTTGCCTGAGTTTGTTGGCGAGTCTCCGCCGGGACTCTGTCCCTATCATCCATTTTGGCAATAACCAGCGCTTCTGCATGGTCCAATTCGTCTTGCGTGACTCTGGGCAGTTTCATTTTAGCCCATCGCACCGCCACCTCATAAGCCGTCTTCCAATCGGTACGAGGAGAGGCTCCAAATTCCTCTAGCAGTGCATCCAGTCCTGCTTGTAAATGTTCCATTAGGATCACACATTGGTGTGTCCCCAGTTTCTGGCATTACCCCCAATGAGCTCCTTGGTGCTCTCTGTGGGGAATGCTGGTTTCACCATATTGGTCAAGATATCTATCATCTTTGCAATCATCCTGGGTTGCGGTTTTCCGTCTCGCGGGTCCACATTTTGCAAATGGTGGACCATTTTGATGATTGCATTCAGCACTTCTAACCAGTCTCCTAAATTCGGGAGTGGCTGACTGTCTCCTAACTTCCGATTGTCCCGTCCATGTTCCCTGCCCTCTTTGTGTAGGGCCTCTGTATCCCTGTCGCACCACCGCTGCATAGGAGCGGAACTGAGGACGGGTGTTCCCCCGTGACCATGGAGGATTGGGGTTACGGAAGAACCTTGGGGGAGGCGCTGGCCGGATAGGTTTGGGGAA